>NW_028301711.1:100679545-100982575 GCF_037042655.1 Diuraphis noxia | reverse complement strand
TACCCTGTAGGACGATTAGTCGTTGTTTTATATTACGCCTCGGAGCACTATAGTTATTCGTATCAATTATACATATTATTATTATATTATTACATATATCCGATCTTATTATTATTTACCTTTAGCTTCTGTGTATCTGGTGTACTTCAACAGGAACTAATACATTTGAGTACATATATAGTGAGTTGGAAGTACCGAATACTTAGGTACTTATTACCTATGTATAGAACCTATAATCTATATATTTAATATCTGTATACTAAAACCTATTTTTGTGCAATTTGTACAACAACAGCACACAATTTATTAAAAAGTCCTTTTAATTACCGATAATGGTTTAATTTTGCATATTTTGTATTTGTGTATAATGTGATTAAATATTATTATTTCAAATAACATCAAAATAATGCTTTTAATAATTCCAAAAACAACACTTAAAATATTTTGATATACCTATTATGTCTACCTATTTATGTCAGTTTATACTGAAACTTAAAAGTCATTTAGCTACTATCAACCATAAAACAAATGAATCGAAGATGATGGCATATAAGTCTAGTGAAAAAACTGGATCAGTTGTTACTCAATTGTCTAGTTTTCATAAAGAAAAAGTCGCAAGAAATTGCAAGTATATGTCGAGTTTAATTGAAATAATTTTGTATATTTCAAAACAAGGCATTGCAGTAAGAGGACATAATGAAGGAACTGATTCAATAAATCAAGGTAAATAATAGGTGTCCGAAAATATTTAGTACTTGAACTTAGTTTAATAAACATTATTTTAAACATATAATATAGGTAATTTTAAAGAATTATGAAATGTAGTTTTTTCAAAGTTTATGCCAGAATTTCAAAGCTTTTATCAAAAAAATAAATAAACTTGACCAGCTGGAAAATTCAAGAAGAACTTATTAAAATTAGTGCTGACTTGGTAACAGAAACTATTGTTGGACAAATTCTTGACACTGGACATTTTGCTCTAATGGTTGATGAGGCTAAGTCTCATAAACAAGAACAATTGTCTGTATGTGTGCGTTATGCAGTTGGCCTCGACATTTATGAAAATTTTTACAATTTGTTGATGTTTCTTGTGACCAGAATGCCAATCAAATTGTTTCTGCTATTTACAGTAGTTTTAAAAATTGTAATTTAAACATGGACACACTAAATATTGTGGCACAATCGTATGATGGTGCCAGTGTGATGTCCGGCCATATCGGAGGTGTCCAAGCCAAAATTAAAGAAGATTATCCTTATATATACACATTGTATGGCCCACAGGTTGAACTTAGTTGTTGTGGACTTTTGTAAAGAAATTAAGGTAATTGTTTAAGTTTAAGTATATTATTAATTTATTTTAACTAAAATATAATTTAGGTATTTGAAGTTTTTAATTTGTATAATATTACAACCTATTTTTTGTAGAATGCTCGTTGTGTTTTTAATACGTTAGAAATGGTATACGTTCATTTTGCTCGTCCATCTAACAATACGAAACTTATTAAAATTCAATTGGATCTAGGATTAAAAAAAAGGAAGTATCCTCAGAGTATGCGACACTCGATGGGTGTGCCGATTTTAAAATTGTGAAGCAATGATAAGTAATTACACTGCTATATTAGAATATTTAAGTAACGAGATTGAAGAGCAATCTGATAAAGATGTTGTCAAAGCAATAGGTATTAAATATTTTAAATTTTCACTATTCATTATAGAAATTATAAAAATTTTGTTTTTTTCAGATAGGTATAACATAATAAAAGTTTAGACAATGTGCATTTTCATTATATGGGTACAATATTTGTTTGTATTAATATTTAACTATACTTTTAATTTCAGGTATTCTTAGTGAATTACAGAAGTGTACATTTTTTATTGGGGTTGTTTTGTTAAAAGATGTTCTTAGTATTATTAACATACTAAGTACAATACAATTAACTATTCAAATTTATTTTATCTAAAACTAAACTAATTTGTTTTTAATTACCTACCAGGAAAACGCAAAAGAACACAACCAAAATATTTGAACAGTTTTCATGTGGATACTATCACTAGGGAAGATAATAATATTAACTCCTTAACAGTTGAAGATTATTGGAAAAAAAATCTTTAATTCCCAATAATTGATGGTATCATTATCAATTTAAAAAAAAGATTTTCTGTGGAAAGTTTATCAATGGCATCATCTATTGATTGTTTTTTGAATCTTGATTTCAATGGAAGTTCTTTATTTATAAATCATTATAAGGTGAGTCATCAAGAACTAATACAATTTGAAAAAAATTTTTAAAAAAAATATTATATCTTACTATATTAATTGAACTGTTATTTTTAGGATGTTATGAATGTTTCAGTAGATATGCTCAAAGCTGAAATGATGGTCTTTAAAAATTGCTTACCTACAAATTTCAGTTTTGATGATGTTAAAAAAAACATACAAAAAGTAACATATCCTAATTTGTACAAACTTATTCAGGTAGGTATCACCATTCCGATAAGTTCTGCTACCTGTGAGCGCAGTTTCTCCAGTATGCGCCGAATTAAAAATTGGCTACGAACAAGTATGCTACAGCAAAGATTTAGCAACTTATCAATTTTAAATATTGAGAGGGACATCACAAATAATTTAAAAAGTGAACAAATTTGATTTGCATTCGAGAAAAATAATGTTAATATAGGTAGATAGGTAGTTCTGTTCATTTAATTTTGTTAAATAAATTATATTATGAATATTAAAACAAAGTATTTATATTGAAATCAGAAGTTATTTTTTTCATAAGTATAATGTGAAGAGTAATTGGATTAGTAGCTTGGGGGTGTGGGGGCTTTGCCCCCACGGGTCAGTGAGCTCTTCACTATTTGTGCACCCCCAAAATTATTGGTCTAGTTGCGCCTATGATTAGGAACTTTCATCATTTCCTAAATTGTCAACGTTTCCCGTAACACATATAAGGTTGCAGATGCTCGGAATACTGGTACAGTGGTACGGTCCATACCATTTATAATAAAAGAAGTAAAATCCGCGGAAAACTGGTACTATTCAAAATTTAATTTTCAGGGGTCCTAAAATAAATCATTATTGTCTAACTTGGAATGTTGTGCATGATAGTTGACAATATTTGACTTGGGGTTTCTCGTGTTCCTACAGATTTTTCCTTTATACTATTTTTAACAACAATTATCTCCTCTATTTTGTTTTTAACTGTGCACTTATGTGAAATTTCATTTGAACAATTTACGTACTGGAATTTCAGTTAGTTCCATAAATACATAAATAAAAATATATTATAGTATAATAATATTATAACTTACCGGTTTGATCAAATTAGTTGTAACTTTTCCCGGGTATTTCAAATTTGTGTTTTGTGTGCATTTCCACCTGATAGAATTCTGAATTATTATTCTTCCTCAAACCCACATAAGAATATTTCTTATATACTATTAACTCTGAGCTTCTTTGTCTTTCAAAATTGTCCATATTAGGTATAATTTTTATTGTAGTAATAATACAATAAATCCACTATTGTGAATGATATTGTACTGATGAGAACTTTCTGTATATTATAGTTCATGACGTTTATTGATTAATAGATATTTATCGTACTATCTTATCGTTACCGCATTATTTTCACTCGCAGTCACTCGTGAGTTGTGTTTTCCTATCGATCGTCGGTAAAATGAAATAAAATTTTATTATATAATTTTATTCTTTTTTTTTTATAAAAGTTTGGGAAACCTTTACTATTGTGAACCGTACCAGTATTCCGCGTTTATACAGACCGTACCAGTTTTCCGTTTACCAAGGATGCGGATTGTTTCACTTAAAATCAACCTTTCCCGTTTCAAACAAGCTTTTTAGTCGTTATCAATGGTTTGACAATAAGTTTAAATAATTTAATAAAATATTTTTTTTTTTTGTAAAATGTTTGTAGTATTTGTAAGATTTTGTAGAAAGGTCATATAATTAAATTATAAATTATTACAGTAATAATACAAATTAAAAATGATTGTCTACTAAAACTATTAAAACAATCACTACAACTACGAGTCAGTAATAATAGATAATAGATATGGTGTTTCGCTTAAAATATTTTTATTTCCTCATTGTTTTCTCCGGATTACGACAAATATTACTCAAATATTATTTTAAACATTGTCTAATGATTTTTTTAAAATAATTTCTAGTTAGACAAGTTTAATTGGTGATTTTCATAATAACTGAATCCAATAGCCATGTATAATTCGAATAACTTTTAAAAAACCTTTTGCGATGACTACAAAAATTTAACTAATAAACAATAGTGTACAGGTTAGATTAGCTCTATAGCACGGCCCGGTGATACCCGATTGAGCACAGTCGTTATCGGGGCTGCATCCGAGTTGGGTCCCAAATTTAAAATGTCTACACTAGTTGGGTCCTGAATTATTTTAGGTACTACACTAGTTGGGTCCCGAATTTTTGTAGGTACAACATTAGTTCTTGAATATTTTTTGAGAAGTACTACACTATATTAACATTTCCCTTCCCATTTTAACAGACTTAGGACTGTCTATAATCTATTTACATCACAGGTATGGTTAAAAATGTTTTTACATTTTTTTTTTTTTTTTTGTATCTTTTCCATTAAAATATAAATTATTAGAATTTCATAAAAAATCAACTTCACAAAATCACTTTTGTGTTGTTAAAAATATTAAAAATGTTAAAAACCAAGTATAAAAATACATATCATATAATATAAATAGAGCCATATAGATGTAATTGAAAAAATATTAAAAATGTTAAAATCATTGTATAATATAAATACAAATAAAATAATATTTTTTGAAAAATCACATGTGTGTTGGTAAAAATGTATAAGACATTAATTTTACAAAATCAAATCGATTGATTATTCCTGAAATTTTTTTATTTTTTATTTTATTATTTAAAAAAAAAAAAAACGTAAAAAACATTTTTAACCATACCAGTGGTCAAAATATATCATAGACAGTCTGTTAAAATGGGAATGGAAATGTTAGTATAGTGTAGTACTTACCAAAAAATATTCAGGAACTAGTGGAATACCTAAAATAATTCGGGACCCAACTAGTATTATAGTACCTATAAAAATCCGAGACCCAACTTGTATAGTACTTGCGATTAGCCCCTAGTACTCGGGACCCAACTCGGATGCGCCGGTTACCGATTGAGCACGATACAAAATTTAATTATTGAGTACAACGTTGACAAGTTTTCACTAGTGCATACGTATGATGAGTAGATTACTAACATAGGTAAACCGCGGATTTGTATCCATTCTTATATTTATTCTGGTTGATCGTATGATATACTAAGTAAGCTCAACAATTGTTTCATGACATAACGATTTAAAAAATATCAAAATAAATTAATAGGTATACTTGTAGGAACAAAAGTTTTTTCCAAATATTTCACTATTGTTCAAAAGAAATTTTTTAATATTTTAGTGCATATATTTATGCATATTTAAGATATTTTAGCGCATATTTGTTTGGTTTTTAATGAATTTAAATCAGCGCTCTACTAATAGATAACTAACATATTAGTCGAAAAAGATTTTGTTATTGATCGATGGGTACCTAGTGGGTATCCACGGAAGTTAAAAATAACTATGAGAGGTATAAAACCAGAATTTTATCTACCGTAACGATTGCGCTAAATGGTAATTAACTGCCATTGTTTTTACCTAAGAAAAAAAATTGTAATATAAATATAATATAATATTGTATACTAAACTAACTGATCTATCAAACGCTGTCGCAACATGTAATAATATATGATAAAAAACTAAAAAAAGATTTTTATTTATAAAAATTAAAAAATGTCAGTACGTATGTTCAAATGTATTTTATTTTTTAATAATAATATTCTATGGCACAAAATGGTAACGTCGCACCCAAGGTGGATTTATTATTAAATCCACCTTGGTCGCACCTATTTTCGTGCTCAATCGTGTTCCAGCCGCACGGCCCGGGCAAAATAATTTCGAGTGACCTCAATGAAACTTTATAAACCGGTACCTAATCAAATGCTTGATCATTGAAAATGTAACTTTATAACTCAATAAATAATTTATACATAGGTACATTTGAATATTTTCAGATTTTATGTTATACTTTAAATAAATCAAATGTATGCATAATATAATATTTAGTAAGTCAATAAACTATTTATTTTATACCTACTTACTATGATTAAGTATAATACTTACATACTTCTATCAATTATAAAATCAAACAAAACAAATACATTATTTCACTGTATTTTTTTTACCTAATTTTTCAAAATGATGGTTAAACTTAATTTTTTTTTTTTTTGATAGGTACTCCTAAAATTTGTATTTATGTTCAATTAAATAAAATACATACATACATGTTGGATATAAAATAAAATTATTAGATTCTGAACGAAGTGATGAATGTATTATAATTTTAATATCTATTTAAATTTCAAACATAGAAATAATGCAAAACACTCACAACTATAACATAAATAATATTTAGTTATTCCACAATTATAATTTATACATATATATATATTATATAATATAAACAAGATGTAAAAATCAAAATACAATTTCAAATCTATAAAATGTATACTAGGAAAAATAAATAAATAAACGTGACTTTAAAATAAGTTAACTCTGTTTAAAATAATGACTGTAACCTTGACTATTCTGTGCTAAATGATGTTGATATTTGTAGGATGGATAAAATATTCAACAAATGCCAAGCAAAGACTATGTTGTAGAGATGGAAAAGTAGTTATACCTAAAATTACCAAACCAACATCAGTTAAATCATTCACAGGAAGTTTTGAACATCCGGGTAATAAACGACGAATTAAACACATATTTCGAATCATATAAAGTTGGTATTTTTGACAGGCAACGAAGTGCACGGGGATCAGCTAGTATTTATATAATTTACTAATTAGTAGTAATTACTATACAATAAATAAACAATCTTTTACTTTAAGGAAAAAGGAAGAAAATAATGTATTTATACTATTTTTTATTTTTTCATGTACGTATAGTAACACTATGGTATCCCTATTTTTACTAAAATAATTACTTAACAATAATAAAATTGACTTGAGGTCGACAGAAACGTCGGAATATTGACGTTGGTTATTAACTGAACGTTTATTATTATTATCCAAAACCAATTTTGTAAACGCATTTACGTGAACAGTACAATCGAACAATCGGTACATCGTAGTCATCGTACACTCGTATGATAATCATATTATACAGAACATCTTTTGTTTTCAAATTTTCCATAGTTGTTTGATTTATAAATATTATAAAAAAAAAATTCTTATCAATCAGCTTGTCACAATGTTAAAAATAATATGTTTAACCTTCAAACTACTAGTTATCACTTATCTAGTTCCTTGTCACTGCATACAGTGCATACCATTAGTGATGTCATTAGCGTGGCATTTTTTATTTTATTATAATAATAGAAAATAGACGTATTAAATTAAACACAACAAATTTAAATGGTCTAATTTAACTAAAATTACAGCGACCAGCGGCTCGCCGGTGGCAACCAGGGCATGCCCCGATAACCCGGTGGCCTAGTCCAACCTTGATAGTGTATTAAAGGATGGTTTTCTTTTCACCCAAAATGACCCTTCGCTTTTTTCCCACGTCTCTTTTAGCCCAAATATTTTAAAACTACTTTCCATTTTCACCCAAGAATATTACATACCACTTTTCTACCAAAGTTTTATAATACACACTTTGGGAAACACTTACTTTAAATTATTTATACCTTTCATAATAATACATTTATCATGTTTAAATTATTTATTTGTGTTAATTAGTTTTATAAAGCCATTTAGCATTACACAGAAAGTACCACGAGAAGGCGGCTTCTATTACTCTCCAAAAATGTATATTGTGTTTTTGTACATTAATATAATTTTCATATAATATAAGTAAGTTTTTATCAAAACTATAAATCGTCAAAATTTTCTTAATATAGTATTAAATAAAATAGTTAAATGACATTGATTATTTATGTCTAACATATATCTACAAAGAACCGCTGAATATCTTAATCTTATCTTTATAATATTCGGAAACTATAAGTATATTATTTTTACAATGGTCAGCCGTCTAGTTATATCGATCTCAGTATAATCTGATTATTATTCTACAAAGATAAGAAGATAATAATTGTATACTAGCCTTGTACATACATATCTGCAGTTTCGTTGTTGGAGTGCGTTTTTCGACAGTTATTTTTTATTAAACATTGTTGTCGATTTTATTATTTTTGTACATTTAAATAAAATTATGGAATTCTTAGAAAGTAAACGAGGATGTCGTATGGTAGTGTATAATAATTTTAAGTATAACTTTAAATCGACAAGTAAAAAAGATGACTCCACTCGTTTGAGATGTGTTATGAGAACTTATAGTGCACTAATATTTTCAAACAAGAATGATATTTTTCTTTCAACAACTGGAGAATAAAATCACGAAATCTTACGGTATAAAAAATATTCATCGTCAAATTGTAAATGTTGGATGTAAACGTAAAGCTGTAGAAGATGTGCATATACAACCGGAAAATAGTATTAAAGGAAATTGCTTATAATAATGACCACGCAGCATCAACATTTACTGAAAATGATATTAATAGGCTGAGAAAAACATTTATACAGTTCGTAAAAGTGTTTTCCCACCTAATCCTACTAATATTAATGAAGTGCACACCCTTATTGATACAGAAAAAATAATTACTACTAGAAGAGAGTCGTTTTCATTAGTCAATTATAAAAATAAAAATGTATTGATTTTTCATGTGAAAAAAAAATGTATTATTTTTGAGCCAAATGTTATAATATATATATAACATAATCAAATGTTCACTTTACATGGATTTAAAAAATGGACATTATATGCCATTACTATTTTGTTTGCTCATTGATAAATCGGTCAAAACTTATGAATTCGTGTTTACCATGATTATTGAAAAGTGTAATACACTTGGTTTTTTATCCTCTCCAAAAAAGGTATCGTTGATTTCAAATTAGCAATTCATAAATCTATTGAAAAGGTCTGGCCGAATACAACAATAATTGGATGCCGATTTCATTTAACTCTATCATGGTGGAGAAATATTTAAAAGTGTGGTTTAACTTTTTCTATAAAAATGAATCTTCAGAAATTGGTAACTGGATACGGTATACATTTGGTTTAGTATTTTTAAATCCAGATAAGTATCAAATTGTTTTGAAAAGACCTACTATCTGACTGTCCAGTAAATGATAAATTAACAAATTACTGTGACTATTTAACCGACACTTATTACATCTCTGAAGATTTGGGCATCTAATACGTCGGAATTAATAAGAACTAACGCGTGTGAATCTTTGCATTCTTTTTTTAATAACAATTTTAATCATATTTCTCCACCAATAAATGCCTGGTGAAGTGTTATTAATGAAATTCAAACTGAAGTATACATTAAATTAAATATTGTGCATTTACAAAGGTGTCCAAAAGATAAAAAAAAATGCATAGACCGACAGCGAAAAAATGAAGAAAAACTACAAAAATAGAAAATAGAAACAATTAACCGGTATGATTTTATTAAATCAATGTCATTTAACTATTCTATTTAACGCTATATCATCAAAATTTGGACGATTTATACTTTTGATAAAAATTTACTCTTATATCATATACAATTTATATCAATGTACAAAAGCACAATACCTACATTTTTGGAGAGTAACAAAAGCCGCCTCCTAGTGGTACTCTCTGGGTAATGCTTAATGGCTTTATAAAACTAATTAACACAAATAAATAATTTAAATATGACAAATTTATTATTATATAAGGTATAAATAATTTAAAGTAAGTGATTCCCAAAGTGTGTATTATAAAAATATAGTCGAAAAGTGCTATATAATATTCTTGGGTGAAAAGGGAAAGTAGTTTTAAAATATTTGGGTGAAAAGCTAAGTGTCATTTTTGGGCGAACGAGGTCTTGCCCATATTAAAATATTTAAAACCCATTAGGTACCAACTTAATATTTTTAAAACAACTAAAATTTTTTTTCGTCAAAGCAGATATAATATGGTTGGAACGGCAAAAGTAAATTTTGAGTGAAACAGAACTCACCTGTATACCTATAGGTAGACTACAGCCGCTGTAGCCGATATTAAAGCTAATATTCATGGGTAATATTATTTGTTCGATTAATATTAGAGGACGTCAAAAAAAAAAGTAAACGAAAAATAACTACCAATTGAACGTTTGTAAAATTACTATATATCAATTATTATCGTTGATCAGATTTAAAAATAATCGAAAATTTGTTGTCATAGTTGCATAGGTATACCTACCATGCCCATACTCACGGGTGCCGGGGTTATGGGGTTTGACTCCCCTCTTGAGCCATTTATTATGCTCCGATAATCGACCTCTTCCATATTTTTCTAGAAATTATCCACAAACTATTGAAAATTCCAGAGAACCCAAGCGGTTTTATAACTGTTTTGATCTTGGATTTGGTTTAGTTACTACGAAAACATATATCATCACAATGCTAGATTAACCAACAATTTTGAAACTTAGAGTACTTCACTTTGAATCCAATATTTGATATCAAACTATCATCAAATATACATAGAATTTTGTACTAATTTATTTTGGATGTTAAACATATACGTTATATGATAATATAATGTATCAAATTTCGCTGAAAACGTGATTTTTTCTATCAAAAATTTCAGATGGACAGAATTGAACTCAAAATATTAAATCTTTACTTTTTTAGCACAATTTTTTAAACTATTGATTTTGTTATTGGTATAACTGCGTGTTGAAGACATTTTGAATAGGTTGTTAAAAAAGAAAATGTATTTTTTTGAATTTCAATTTTACTAATAGGTATTGATCCATTCAATGTTTAATCTTTTGAAAAACAGCATAGCATAAGGTATACAGTCCAGAGTTGAATATGATTATATGATTGGCGTCTATTGAAAATTTACTGAACATTGACTGTCAGATTAAAATTAATTAGATTTTCGAACATTATTATTTTGTTTTTAAACACTGCGATGATCAGTTATTCATAAACAATTGATTGGTCAATTTCGACAAGGTATTTTAAAATATTTTACAGCCAGTATAGGTAAAATATACAAGATGTAACAGATATAACTTTTCTATTGACTTTTGGAATTAATTTGGTTCAAATTAGTATTTTTTATTCATATATGTATTTTTTTTTTTGCTCATTAAGTAACCTTAACGTTACATGTATAATACATTTTTTTGTACTGAAAATAAAAATAATATTCATTTAATAAAAAAGTTTTTGGATAAACTCAAAGTAATTTGTTTGTGAATGTGATTAAAAGAACAATTTTGATGGTAAAAAGATTTATCTAAGTCATAAATAGTTTATTTTTCAGAATTTTAAAATTCAATATATCTTTGGTTAAATTAATTTGGAATCTATTAACTGTTTAAAAATATGATTTTTCAGAATTTGATGACATGAGTATATTTCTTAAATTATTTACTTACCATATAATATTAACAATTTTTGTTATATGTTGAATTAGCATATTTTTTGTCAAGTCTTTCTGTTTACACTGTGTATCTTAAATTGTATGATATTTATTATTTTGGGCGTGCCTATGTAATTTGGTAAAAAAAAAAAATAATAATAATATAAAAAAAAAATCAGATTTATACCACATCTAAAAATTAACTTTTTTAATATGCATCACATTAAACCTAATATAAAAGGAAATTATGTAATCTTTGCAATCTTGTATCTATAAAAATGTAATTTAAGCTATATTTCACCTCTGAAAAATTATACCTAATTTTAAAATAATGAATAGAAATTTTTAACTTATTAATATATTAGATTTTTAAATCATTCGTCAATCATGTTAGTTTCTAAAAAATTATTAAAATGTTCATAAAAAAAAATTAATCTATTGTATTATTTACCTATAGTTGGAGGTATACATTAGTTAATAATACAATTTGTAAAAGTAAGGAATATTATAATTAATTGTCTAATTGTTCATGTCTTTAATATTCCATGCCATTTATTCTTCATGTTTTATGTGAAATAACTGATGTGATCTCGATAAATTTAACACATATATTCCAACAATTTAAATTGAAAGTGTGGCACATATAACACAATTTTAAGTCATTTCATTATATATGGTAGTACAGGTTACCAAACTTAATATTTAGATGTGGTGCTACTTATTATTTTAATTTTAACGCAGATTATAGGTACAATGCACTTAAATGTACCTATTGGTGATGCAAATTACAAGTAAGCTAAAATTGGCAATTATGCCATTATGGTATATTAATACCATCTCCCATTATACAATATTATTATTATTAAGTTTTATGGTATACTATATGTATTATACCTGTATATCAGATATCTCTAATAGTTATGTATATATAGGTACCTAAATACCAGCGTCGCGATAGTAAATTAAAGTAGATTTAAGTCGTATTAAAATTTGATGATAGGTATTGTTAGCGGGTGTGTAGTACAACAATGTAATATTCTGCGAGATAACATTATAAAAACCGAGCGAATATGAACCAGTACGTCATGTTGAGCACCGCGAACAGCAATGGAAAGAAGACTCTAGAGAACCGATCGATGTTTATGGCCCGAGTGCGATTTCTCTGTGCAAGGGCCGTCGTAGCGGCCAATGCAGCTGCAGTTGCTTGAGGTGGTGGACGCGGGGGAGGCGGGATCGAGTGGCCGTCGTTTAACTTCAAATTGCTCTGAAATCAGATTACGTTATATTATACATGAAATATTTTTAATTAAAAAAGATCAATTTCTGTTATAACTTTTGACTATGTATAAAAACACGTCAATATAATATTTCAACAGATATTATACCTAATACAGTAATACATATGTTATTATATTATGTTATTGCAGATGAGATGAAGAAATATATCACCTAAGGAAGGTATTAAATGGACGTATTTAACAGGGACTTTTAAAGAATTTGTCATTTATTTCTTCTTTTATAACAACATTTTAATAAATACAAAAATATGAATAACATACCAACCGTTGTAACCCTCAGTGGTGGCTATCCTATAGTAGAAGTGTAGCGCCAGCTGAAGTTGATTTTAAATGCTGGACATCAGCGCCAATGTTCACACTTCATTATATTATATGTTATATATCCTTATAACTAGGGTTCGGAAATTATAGGAGTTGCATATTGTTCTGTATGCTGTCGAATTATAACAGACCAAGATAGAATTCCGAGCTATACAATGTTGAGTTTAAAAATTGAAAATTAAAAATGCATATTTTGCATACCTATTTCGATAATTTTAGAGAAAAAGTCCATATTTCATCGATTTTCATTGATTTTCGCATATTTATATGCATACATATTTAATATTTTCAACAAACATTTTTTTTTTCATTCTTAACCAATTTATTTTAAATAATGTTACATAACACAACGCTAGTAAAGCGAAAAACAACTTAACAGGTATTATTCAACGTATATTAATTTCGTATTTCACAAATCATGAAAATTTATTTTATTTAACTATTCTTTCAGTTCAATAAAATCTTAAACGCCAATCGGTAACGCGCCATATTTTTATTTATTTTTTATATTTAACTTTTATAAGAGTTTTAAATAATACAATTTTTTTAAATATATGTCTTAAGAATTTTTTTCGTGTAGGTATATTAATAAATAAGTAACACACTTTGAATTAAATAAATATGTACATTTTTTTGAATATTTCACATTTTTTCATGCATATTTTATAATTTTTTCTTGCATATTTTGCCTTTTTTACTCCTATAACTTCCGAACCCTACTTATAAACTTTCAATCTCAATTTGACTTAATTTCTGTTTTAAATTTTGTATTTTATTTTATCGTTTAATTTTTTGTTTTTTCTCATCAATAAAAATAAGTATATTTGCTGTAACGTTGATTTGTTAAGCCATACGAATAAATAAAGCGCCTACTACACCTTTAATTAGAGGTGGGTGGCGGTGAGTTATCTATGTAATTTTTCGTATACGAATAATATAGAATAATACTTGGGAATATTTTAACATTATAATAGTAATGAGTAACTATTTAATATTGAATGTAAATTGTCGATTTATATAATGTGTAATTAGTAATGCGATTTAAAATTAAAACAACTGTTGTATAAGTTGTGTTTACAGTTTTTACACGACTACATAGAATCTATATAGTCGTGTAAAAGATTACCTAATGGTTTATTCAATGATTCTAAAAATAGAATAAGTAAAAGTGATATATGATGCGTGTTTATAAGTTCAGTATGCGATCGGCGATCAATTGTTTATTTTACACTTCATGTTTTGTCTTGATGCATACGTTAACAGTGAAGTTATTTTCTGTGAAATGTATATTGTGAATAATTAAAATTAAACAACTATTATTCAATATTCATTATGTCAACTGCCGAATCTATTTGAGCATGTGGAATTGTGGAAAGAAAAAAATAGGATTAAACTTGCATAATTTGAACCGTTATTAGTTTTTTTGTAAAGTGGCTAAATTAAAAATAATAAAATTTGTTCCGATTTGACAAGTTTTTTTTTCGATGAAACATGGAATTGAATCACAGGGTTCAAGTATCATAAAAAAAATGTATTATTCTACTTTTTATTTTTCTTTATTTATTTTCAATTTTTAGTTGAGGTAGATAATATCATTGGTCTTGGTCAGATGAGTAATTTGCTTGATGAGTAATTTGCTTGAGGAATCAGATTCTATTTAAATAGTCGACGAATGTAAATATTTATAACATAGTATTGTTAAATCTTCACTAAAATAAAATTGCTATGTATAATTTTTAAACCATAAAATTGACGTGTGTGAAGTTGGCCCCCCTATTATGTCCAAATTAAACCGGGTAAATTGTAAGTTGAAAATCTCAATTTGTAAGTAATTGTAAGTTGATTTTTAAAATTTGTAAGTTAATAAGTTCGAACTAATTGCCAAAATTAACTTGGAGGGGCTAACTTCACACCAGCCCCCCACTTTTACCAAATTACACCGGACAGATTGTAAGTTGTTTAGCTTAATTTGTAAGTAATTGTAAGTTGATTTTTGGAATTTGTAAGTTGCTCGGAGCAAAGTTGTGACCGAAATAAACTTAGGGGGGGGGGGGGGCTATCTTCGCACTAGTCCCCCACTTTTACCAAATTTCACCGGACAGATTGTAAGTTGTTTAGCTTAATTTGTAAGTAATTGTAAGTTTGTTTATAGAATTTATTATTGCCAGGGTGTTAAGTTTTGATTGAAATTAACTTATAAGAGAACCACTGACAATATAATATATAAATATAAAAATACTTTAACTCATTTAATTTTAATTTAGGTACATAAATAAAGTAAATCTTTTAATAATTAAATGGTAAATTGTAATTCATAAAAATTTGTATTTTTACCTTTTTTAATATAGCTATAATTTTTTGAATATTTACTTAAAACCGAAAATATGTGTTTTTTTTATAACGAAACATTACATATAGAAAAGTGGATACTGATCTACTGTTCAGTAGGTATCGAATAAGTGTGTAGGGTATATTAAAATTGAATCTGAAATGAATAAAAACTGTTTTTAATATTTGGGTATAAAATGTTTCTGACAAAACATAAACATAAAATATAGTATAAAATCAAACTTGTTATCTATTGAGCTAATTTTATAATACAAATAGTAATATTCGGTACAAACAATAAATTAGAGAATTTTTATTTTTGTATATATAAAAAAAATAAACAAAGAAAATTATATTTTTTCTGTTGTTAAATAATTGAGAAATAATAAAATGCAAAACAAAATTATATATTTTTTAATTTTCATTTAAACCAAAAATTATTTGGTGTGGCTTTATGAATTTTTTTTGTGGAACGATATTTCAGAACTTCTTTGGAAAGGTAATTATGTATTTCCCAATAACTTCTAGATCTTTTTGTATGAGTTACATAATGACCAATAGAATCGTTTGAATCATGCTCGCCAACAAAAACTATTACGCCCAAAAGGCAGTATCTACGAAAATATAATATTTAAACTTTAAATATTTTCAGATTTAAATTTAAAAAAAAAAAGAGGTTGGTATGGTAACAGTGGCGTACCCAGGGGGTGGCTTAGAGGGCTTCAGCCCTCCCCATTGACCGTGTTATGAAATAAATTTTATATTATAAAATACAAAGTACAAACCATGATATTCCTAAAAACAATGTTGAGTACACAACATATTATCACAGATTAAAAATAATATATATAATCTGTGGTATTATCTTAAGTAACAACGACATAATATTAGCCAAAGAATAAACGTTCCGTATATGGTACCGATATACTATTATTTGATCGGTATGAACATAGTAACAAACATTAAGATACGACAACGACTGTTATCTGTGGTGTACGGTGTACGGCATGACGCACGTGATGCGCGACCAACAACACTATCGCTGATAGTGTTGAGTATCACAATCGTCAATCCTTACTCCTTAGCCTTTACTAAATACTAGCTACTACTTTTTATATTTTCTGTACAGTTTTTTTGTGAATAATGTCTGAGAAAAGACCTAACGTGTTTTCTGTATTCAATTTTAAGAAAAGCAAAGTTGAGTCTGTCGTAAGTAAATATTATAATAAAAAATAAATTTGTATGTGGTAGGTAGCAAAATATAGATTAGTATAATTATATTTTTTTTAGGATGGTTGTAGTAATATTGAAATAAAAAAGAACAGCCTTTTGCCCGATAGTATAGAAGTTGACAATCCTAATTTATTAAAAAATGAGACCCTGAAAAGTTCAGTAAGTCATTTTAAATTATCTAATAATTATAGAATAATAGAGCATTGTAATTTATAATAGTTATATAATGCTTATCGTTGCATTACTAAGTACAATTCATTAGGTGCAAATTTTTATTAGATATAACTATTGATAAAATTAAAATTAACTATTATTTGCTTTGCTGTCTTTGTAAGTTTTAAATCATAGACATTGTATATTTGTATTCTTAGTTCTTATCAATGCCTGCTATGACTGAAAATAAAATTTACAAGAATGATATTGCTTGCTTCATAATGAACCGAACGCTGAAAAAGTCTGAAATTGTTGATTGCTTAAAACACATTTGGATACCTCCATTAGATTTTAATTTTCCAGAGAACATAGAAGGCAAACAAAAAAGAAAATTTCAGCATAAGTATTTGACACAATATTCTTGGCTTGCTTATAGTGATATGCATAAAGGAGCCTATTGTAAATTTTGCGTTTTGTTTGCTTTTTCTGGTGGTGGAATAGGCAGACAGGTAAATTTATGCTTATGTATTAAACCTATATAGGTACCTAATGATTTTTAGTTTACTTTTTAAAATACAACATATTAATTAAAACTTAATACATAATTTTAGAATTTGGGAAAATTAGTAACTGCACCTATGTTAAAGTTTAAAGATGCTAAGAATGACTTCAACAAACATTTAAAAACAGAATATCATCTTCTTTCTGTTCAAAGAGCAAACGACTTCCTAATCAATTTTGAAAGTGGGTTTGAAAAAACAGTTGATGTACTCTTTGATAAACATCTACAACAAACGATTGAGAGCAACAAAAAAAGGCTGATACCAATTGTTAAGACAATATTATTCTGTGCTAGAAATAATTTACCATTGCGTGGTCATCGAGAAACTGGTTCTTTATCATTAGAAAGTGTGAGAAGTTCTTGTATAGTTGGTGAACAAGGTGTTCTTCGTGCACTTCTGGCTTTTCGGGTAGACAGTGGTGATACAGAACTTCAAAGACACTTTGAAACTTCCCCTAAAAACTGCACAATGATCAGTCCCAAAGTCCAGAATGAGATAATTGATGTGATTGGTGATGTAATTGTAGGGAAAATAGTTGAACGAGTCAAACAATTTCGATTTTTTTCATTACTATGTGATGAAACTACTGACATTAGCACTACTGAACAGATGACAGTATGTATACGATATGTAGATACGTCATCTTGGATACTTAGAGAAGATTTTCTGGGATTTGTAAAAATGACTTCAACTACTGGTTTAGCAATAAAAGATGCAATATTAATAAAACTTAAAGAAGTTGGTCTTAGCATAGATAATCTTAGAGGACAAGGTTATGATGGAGGAGCAAACATGTCTGGTAAACGTAATGGTGTCCAAAGTCTGATTTTAAATGAGCAACCACTAGCATTCTATACGCATTGTTTTAGCCACTCTTTGAACCTTTGCTTATCCAAGGCCTGTAATGTTTCCTCGATCAAAAATATGATGGGAATTGTATCAAGTATTGCTGCTTTTTTTTCTGCTTCAGCTAAGAGATCTGATAAATTGAAATCAGTTATTTTAAGCGATAGCAATAATTCACAAAAAAAAAGAAAAATTGAAAACACTGTGCGAGACACGTTGGATTGAGCGTCATGAAGCATTGATTACATTTAAACAATTGTATGTTTATGTAGTGCATGTTCTTGAAGATATTTCACATGATCCTAATCCTGAAAGCTCATGCAAAGCAGCATTATATTTAAATTCAGTGACGAAAATTGATTTTCTCGTTGCACTTGAAGTTACAGTAACTTGTTTTGCCTACACTTTGCAACTCAGTATTTCTCTTCAGAGCAAACAACAAGATATTTCTAAAGCATTATCCGACGTAATGGTTATTCGCAGTGCACTAGAAGAGCTTCGAGAAGGTGCAGATGGACACTTTAAACAAATTTTTAAGGATGTTTCTGATATTGCAAATTTAGCAAATGTAGAAATATGCATGCCTCGGATATGTGGTAGGCAAACACAAAGAATAAATATAAATTCAAAAGATCCAGAGACATACTTCAAAGTATCAGTGTTTCTTCCTTTTCTTGATTTCATCCTTCAAGAATTGGATGCACGATTTAATCAACGACTTAGTGATATAATACCTTTACAGGGACTTATTCCATCAAATTTTAGTATGTACGATGATGAAACTATTTTGAAAGCGGCTTCTATCTATGCTCAAGATCTTTCAACTGATGATAATTCTATTCTTAAAGCAGAGTTGCGCATTTGGAGACACCAATGGAAAAATAAGCAAATTAAAACAGATTCAGCTATTGATACATTACCCCATTGCACAACTGTCGTACCAAATATAAAAATACTTTTACAATTGTTTGCGACATTGCCAGTCACCTCGGCGACGCCTGAACGTACATTTTCAACTCTAAAACGATTAAAAACATATCTACGTTCAACCATGTCGGAAGAACGACTCAATGGATTGGCATTAACAAATATTAACAAAAAAGAACTACTCTGTGAGGATGAAATAATTAAATTATTTTCCAAAAAGGCACCCAGAAGGATGCAATTAGAAGACTGGAGCAAATAATGTAAAAAATAAAATATGTATTTTGAAGTTACCTATATAAAATAAAATAATTTATCGTATAACATATTTTGTATAATAAATCAGTCCCTACTTCCTAGTTCCTACAAATTAAATATATCACTAATATATTATGTATGTGTTATAAGAATTATATTATAATGAAATATTACAATTAACTGTTATAAGACTTTATTGAAAATTGTTAAGATGATGTCAAATTTGAATTTACTTTGTTTAGCCCCCCCCATTTGAAAATCCTGGGTACGCCACTGTATGGTAACGTAGTTATATTAATCATAGCTACGAGTTAGATACATTGGTACACGTATATGTCTTGTGACTACTTATTGTAGCCATTGTTACCAATGTTAACGCTATTCGTGTCACACAAAATTAGAATAGCCACAGCCATAAATAAGACATACAGAGTGTACGTGAGTATTTACCCATTGCGATATCTTCCGAAATAATGGTGATATCGAAATTCTGGTTTTGTAATAAGACTCACAGGGATGAGATTTCATTATTTCATTATTTCATATTTTAATTTATTTTAATGTTTTGGTTAAAAAAGTTAAAAAAATATATTTTTCTATTTAATTATTTCCAAAAAAATCAAAGATAGCCATTTTGTAGAGTTTATTTTCCTAAAAATATTGACGTTTCAAAATTTTATTTTCATTAATTTCCCGATTTTTAATATTTTTTCTAGTTTTGAAGAAATAAAATATGATTATAAATTATAATTAATGTATAACTACCTATTAGGAACACGGAAAGTGTTCGGCCGGCCGTATAACCGAATGGCCGAATGCGCGCGGGCGCGCAGCGCGGTGGGTAACATGTTTGATAACATTACGGTGTTAAATAATTCGCAATTTTTCTCGAAACTAAAAAAAAATATTAAAAATCAGGAAATTAATGAAAATAACATTTTAAAACGTCAATATTTTCAGAAAAATAAGTTCTACAAAATGGCTATCTCTTTTTTTAGAAATAATTAAATAAAAAAATATATTTTTAACTCTTTTACCAAAACATTAAAATATGAAATAATTATAGTTCTTATCCCTGTGAGTCTTATAACAAAACCAGAATTTCGATATCACCATTATTTCGGGAGATATCACAATGGGTAAATACTCACGGGACACCCTGTCTACATGTCAAAAATAAAAAGCAAATATTAATATCATCTGCGTTTATTTTTGCATTTTCTTACTCATCCTAATGCATACATTTTTTTCTCTAGTATTATCATGGACTTAACTAAGATTTAATAGTTACAGAGGCTGAAGTTGCTGTAACAAAATATGTGCTATGATATTTACTCATAACGTTACTCCAGATAAGGAAATCTTTTACGATCCTGTTTAGCTGATCCTTAAGTTTAGGTACATAAAACGCATTTATCCGTGTCCCTTGCAGTTCACAAAATTGATTTATTTTATTATCCAACTGTTGTAAGAAGACGTCCATCTCTTTTGTATTCTCGTCTTTCCGTACATACTCATTTTCAAAATTATCCAACCCGTCTGATTTATCTGTTTCATCGTTTTTGTTCATGATAATATGCTCATACACATTGGTTCTATCTTCTATTGTACATACTAACACGTTCCGAAAAATTTCAGCTGGAGAGTCAATATTTGAACCTTTTTGAATTCCATCAGTTTCTGAACAGGCAATTACAGTAATTTTTATAAATATATCTTAAAATTCATCTATTGTCTTGCACTGCACTAATAATATTATGGCACGGACGAAAAATTATTTTATTGGATCTATTCGCAGACATTTCCATCGACATACCATTTTTGTAAAATGTGCGATGTCTAGTCGTAAATAGACTTCAGGTAAATTAGCATCTTTATTCTTTAATATTTTTAAACTGGTTTCACAGTATTGTTTTTTTGACATACCACCACAAAAAGATCTGGTAATTGCTCCGATAAGTGCGTTTGAATAATCACATACAATTTCGGTA
The DNA here is from genome assembly GCF_037042655.1 of Diuraphis noxia. Lineage (NCBI taxonomy): Eukaryota > Metazoa > Arthropoda > Insecta > Hemiptera > Aphididae > Diuraphis > Diuraphis noxia. Next base: position 100,961,096 of record NW_028301711.1, on the reverse strand, counting down.
GGAGATGGGGCTCTAGATCGAAGCCATTGACTAAGCCAAAAAGTAATTGTTGGTGTATCTTGTGATTCAGATAGCATTTGGCTTACGGGGAGTTGTAGCGTTACATTACGAAACACTGCAACATATAAAAAAATATGTGCTGACTTCAATGCTTGGCTTGTTCTGAAAATTTTTTTACTACACTTCCAGTGGTGTCTATACACAATTGGGAATTTTTATTATGTCTATTACATGCATCTTTATATACTACCATCTGTGTCGGAGTCCAGTAATGCACTATAAAAGGGTCAACGCTAATTAAATGTATAGAACCAGCAAATGGTGTAGTGTGGTGTTTGAGTTCGACAAGTGAAATGATTGGATGCTTGATGCTAATACCAAGTTTATAATCCCTGTATGTTTGCTTAGCTTTGTTTTATAAATATTCGGAGGCATTTTATCGCCAAACTCCATTTTTTTATCTGCTTCTTCTCTTTGCCATAAGTAGCAATATTGATTTTGTAGTTCTTTTCCTATTTGATCTCTTTTGTCCCCATTTAATTGATGCATAAATGAACCACTGTGAGGTGTATTTCTTGTATCAAGAGTAAAAATTTTTAATTGTAAGGACTCGCCTTTAATTGGTTGTTTTTGGGCAAATACATAAAAGTCTGCTACACAGGACTTATCTTTGCATTTCACGAATAATTTCAAAAAATTAACTGCAGAAGATGAAAATACCTTAAACCTCTTAAAAACAAAGCAGCAAGGAAGTTTGAATTTCTTTTGAAATTCATCAAAAATAATATTAGTCCAAGCACCTGGTTTTAAGTCTTTATATTCTCTATTGTGTTTACCATATATTACTGACACTTACAATTCCATCTTACCATAAGTGTGATATGGTATATCTAAATCAAAATCAGTTTTACTTGTCATCTTTTGTGCGTATTTTGGTTCATAACTATCACATTCACTTTCCTCACCATTTTTAAATTCTCTGTCGCTATCATCTGACTCAATTTTAGTAATTCCATTTGAGTCAATGTTAAAATTGATGCTGTCCTGATCGTGATAAAATAAACATTTGTCTTTTTCCTCAGAATCAATGTTAAATTTTGCTTTAAAATTAGTTAACATATTGTGGCGATTCTGAGTAATCATAAGATATAAACTGGATGGTTTGACAACATTCTTAAAATATGTGGCTATTTCGGACCAAATAATACTGTTATACTGTAGTAGATCATCATTAAAAATAGAGACTCCATACGTTTCCAATTTTGACTGTAGCTCAAATGGGCAAACCAGTGCTTTTTTACCAGCTCTCCGCTATTAATAAAAAATACATAAATATTTATAAATTAAAATTATTTTAATAAATGGTTTAGTAATAGCCTTAATCTATGAAATTTTAATAAGAATTACCAATGACAAATTCTTAAAATTTACCAGGTTACCGAGTTAATAATTTTAATTTAGCACTGAGACGTTAACGATTATTATATAAAAACTTAAGAAAGCGGGTAAATGGGTAACCCTTGGCCCTATCAAAATACTTGAAAATTCAATACAAAGTTCCTCATAAGTTATTCTTATAGTGATTAAAAAATTATAAAAATACATAGTCACCAATTTTTTTTTTATAAGCATTTAAAATTCAAATTTTGACTAAATACGTAAAAATTACGGCAATGTTCAAATTATCTCAGATAATTATATAATAGAATTCATAAAAGTTATTCTTTTTAAATCTAAGATTTGAAAATTTATTACAAGGTTCCTAAAATAATTTTACAATAGCAGTTGAAAAATAAAAGAAATGTATAGTCACATTTTTTTTTTTACAAGCATTTTAATTTTGACAACATACGTAAAAATCACGAAAATTTGCAAATTATTTTAAGCTAGAAATTCATAAAAAATTTTCTTTTGAAATTAAGATTTGAACATTTTTAATAATCTATAATATATCCTAGACAGATAAACCGTCTCCGTTCAGAATCGTTTTTCGTATACAATGATACCTATCATTGTATTCAAATTTAAACTACCCTAGTCAGAGGTCTACCCCACCCCCAATGTACAGCAGAGCGATACCCACTTACCCGCTTTTAACTATTGGAAAATGTTTACTTTTGACCTGTATAATGCACCAAAGATATTCACTCTTACATCGGAAACCACCCAAAAAGATTGAAATTGAAGCATTATTTCGACTAGTTATGCTATACACAGAAATCACAAAAATCTAAGCCACTTTTACTGCCCCAATACGTGATGACTGACACAAAAAAAAAAAAAAAATAAATAAAATGAAAAAAAAACACACACATCATTGCAAAATCAATGAATTCATCACTTCATTCAGAATCTAAAACACACACATCATTGTAAAATCAATACATTCATCACTCAGAATCTAAAAATAACTTAAACAGCCTTATAATTATTACTGGTTATAATTGATACACTGATATAATCATACAGAAGACAAAACGAATAGTACACTGTAATTGCTTATCTGTACTTTTATTTTTAATTTTATGTGAAAAGGCCTACACGTCCTACACGGTTACACTCTTATTATCAGCTAGATAGCGAATTCATATTTCATGAGAACGAAAATTCCAGTTTAGTCCTTATCTGTATGACTGATAGGTATACAAACATATGAACACCTTAATTTAATTTTATGTTTTTTAAATTATTTTACAAGTTATAACATTGCGTTTGAATTTTAAATTTTTACGAAATAGCGTAACGATAACGATTTATCTTCAAACCAGGTATATGTTTACTGTATATCTATGATAATATAAGGTATTATGAATTATGATAACTACATGCAATGTTTTTGGAAAAATTGATTAACCATTCCTTATGCAAAATGCGTCCTAATTGAAAAATAAAATATTTGTTTCAAAATAGAGTAGGTATATGACAATATTTAAATATAATATATCCTAGACTGACAAATCATCTCCGTTCAGAATCGTTTTTCGTATACAATGATACCTATCATTGCATTCAAATCTAACCTATCCTAGTCAGAGGTCCACCCCACCCCCTAATGTACAGCAGAGCGACATCCATTTATACCCGCTTTTTTTTTTTTCATTAATGTTAATTTTATCGATTACATCTGGTCAATTTTTCGTAATAATATTACCTATGTGTATATTAATAATATACACAAAAAACAAAAATTACCACAATTGTTACATTTATTTTAAGTTTTGAGTGTCCTGCAAATCGAATTCAAATTAAGAAAAAAAGATAAATACTAGTATAAAATGTATGATACAAGATACAATTTTATCTTTTATTCTGTCCAACCCTGAGTATAATACCTATATACAATATTAAATTGATATTAATAAGTAGAACTTAGTGTTCAAAATTTGCATTCCTTTTTTAGAGTTTAACAAACAGAACCAATAAAATCAATATGAGGAACTATTTATAATTAATTACGTAAATTAAAAAAAAAAAAATAATCATACATTAAAAATATATTCAGAATAATAATAATATAAAATAATATTGTCATATTAAATATTACGTAAAACTTGTGTAGATAGATAATAAAACACATTATAGTAAAAGTATAATCATATAATTGTTTATATAATCTGTGGAATAATGTTGCACAACTCAGATTTTAAAATATTTTCTAAATGGTATAACGAAAGAGAAAATCCAAGAGCCTGAATTTTTGTGAACACATGCTGTATAAATAAATTGATAAAATATATTATACTCACCTTTAAATCTCAAAATTTCAAATTACCTAGATTTCATCCCAACGCGATCATAGACTAGCTACTACAAGCGGAGCAATTTTACTTTTTTGAGATTATACATTGATACCCAAACAAATTGATTAATGATTTTTACTTCATTAATTCAATAACTTAATACATGATTACATTTACATTATTTACATAAATGAAATAAACTTACTTTGGTTTCCATTCTATAATTATTTTTTTAATTTATGATTTTAAATAATTAACAATATAATAAAATACAACAATAGATAAAAAACAATACGTGATTAAACACAACTAACAATTCAATGTCTCTGTAACTTACTCGTGCAAATGCAGATTCGACAATGATATTATAATATTATAGGCATTAAAATAAAATAATTTCGAAACATTTCTATAGATAAAATATTGCTTATTCCAATTTTTATCATTTATTTTAATACCACCATGTTTTTATTAGTATAATGTTTGCTATATTTAGATCGTCGACTAGATATTTAGATAATATTATATATACTATATATTATAATTATTATATAGTATTATCGATAGACATAGTTGGAAGATGTGGGGGACTGATGTACAAATATTAATGGTTGGGTGGTGTACGAGGGAACTATAAAATAAAATACTCTTGTACTCCGTTAACCAATATTATATTTATGACTTATATAATATGTACTATAATTACAATTTCATGTTCGGTCCTGTATTATATACTTCCATGGTTTAAATTTTTATAAATTTTCATGTTTTAATATCTATTATAATAGCAGTTAGCATGACATTATGTGATGACTAAATGATATTAAATAAAATTCGTGGGGTAGCGAACAATTTGCAATTATATTTATATATTTTTAAATCATTTTTTTTTCAATCTTTTAAACCAACATTTACTGATTGATTTGTATGACTAAATGATATTAAATAGAATTCGTGGGGTAGCGAACAATTTGCAATTATATTTATATATTTTTAAATCATTTTTTTTCCAATCTTTTAAACCAACATTTCCTGATTGATTTGTAGGTATATTTTAAATATGTACATTATTTTCAGGTATATCTATATATAAAAAACGGTTAAGTCGTGAATGTCGCTCTGCTGTACAGTAGGTTACAAGTAGGTTACTGTAATGGGTGGAATTAAATTTGAATCCAATGATATTATATCATTATATACGAAAAACGATTCTAAGCGGAGACGGTTTATCTGTCTAGGATATATTATAGATTATTAAAAATTTTCAAATCTTATTAGATTTAAAAAGAACATTTTTTTGTACTTCTAGCATAAAATAATTTTTGCAAATTTTCGTCATTTTTACACATGTTGTCAAAATTCAAACTTTGAATGCTTATAAAAAAAAATTGTGACTATGTTTTTCTTTTATTTTTCAACTGCTATTGTAAAAATATGTTAGGAGGTTTGTATTAAATTTTCAAGCTTTTCTACTCAAAAAATTGATATTAATTTTTAAAAAAAAATTATAATAATTGAAAATTGCACATGCCTATAAATAGTTCAAGTTAAGTCGAAATTTTTTGAAAATTCCATGATGGATAGAATATATTTATATGACCGATCAGTGAAAATTTCATGTAGCTATGGTCATTTGTTTTAATGTAATATCAAATATTAAAATCGATTTTGTCGAAAACTGATTGTGCGTAAAAATTCCCGTTTTTCCTTAATTTTTAGTTTGTTTATCCCAATTATTAGAAAAATATTGAGAATTTTTTACTTTTGACTACCCAAAGTACCAACTAGATTCACTTTCTGATCGAACGAGGTACTGAAGTTAAAAATCTAAGCACTTTTACTGCCCCAAAAGTGATGACAGACACAAAAAAAAAAAAAAATGAAAAAAAAAAACACACACACACATCATAGTAAAATCAATACATTCCTCGCTCAGAATCTAAAATAATAATAATTTTTTTAGAACATGAAAGATTGAAAAAATTGTAAAAATATAAAAAAAGGATTTTCGCTAAACTCAATTTTAAATAATTGTATAGTATGAAATGGAGAATACGCGAAGTCTGAGACTTAAACTTAAATGGTAGTTGTGAGGTAGGTAACAAATGATTTGAAAATTCTAGAAATGAGTCTGCAAATTGTTGCAAAATATTAGCACCAATCCGGGATCGATCGACCACTGTAGGGGGCCAACTTCACTGAATTTGGTCCATCCACTAAATTTATTTCAGTCACAACTTAGCTCCGAGCAACTTACAAATACCAAAAATCAACTTACAATCTTTCCGGTGTAATTTGGTAAAAGTGGGGGGCTAGTGTGAAGTTAGCCCCTCCAAGTTAATTTTGACAATTACTTCGAACTTATTAACTTACAAATCCACAGTCTGCGTTCTCTCGCCGTTGTCAACAGTCGTACATAGTTTTAGTGCATTGCTGATAGTCTGCTGTGTATAATATATTTTGTATATTTCTTTAGTTCGTTATATCTATGTCGTCGTCTTCGGGCGGCGGCTCTCGTGCCGGCCAAAATCCGTCTACGAACAGACTAAAATCGACTTCTCAAAATAAAAGTTCGGGGCTCAACTCCGAATTTACACTCGTCTCTTACTCACGTAAGTCTAAAGCTAAACCAATTCCAACCAGTCCCGTTTCTCTAGGTTTACAACAAATTATGGATAATCCACCGGTTCTTGATACATCTAACACTGCTTTCATTTATAACATAACCGATAACGCGCACGAGCCAATTATGGTCGATGATGCTATTAACGCTGCGACCGTTCTAATGAGTCTGCCTCAGCCACCACGTTATCTACAGATATCACTATGCCATTAACAACCCAAAATCCAGCTATCGAAAAAAATAACATGAACACTCGACTCCGATATTTTTCGCCGGACTATAATGGTCCTATAGTAATACTCGCCAAATGCATCGATCAAAACAAAAATTTAGGGAATTTGAACCCGTTTAAAATAGCAAAATTCTTTTCTACCAACTTCACTGGCATTACCAATATTAAACCAGTTGGCTCAAAAAAAGTTTAAATTACTTTCAATTCGATCACCAACGGCAATATATGCCCAAGTTCTAAAATCCCGAGTGATAACGGTTTCCAGGTTAACATACCTGTCTCACTTATTTTTTCGTATGGTGTTATCAAGCTTGATAACAACATCTGAGAAGCGGAATTTTTTGAGGGTCTCCTCTCTCCTGTTCCAATAGAAAACTTTAAGCGTATCTCCATAAAAAGAGATGGTAATACTATTCACACTCCCACTGTCGAATTGAAATTTGTTGCAACCAAAATTCTACCTGTCATCTCGCTATTCAATATGCTTTTTGAAGTTAAGCCTAGTATTCGTTCTCCCGTTCAATGTAACCGTTGACTACGGTTTGGACACACACAAAAATACTGTCGTAGTGACGCTCGGTGCAGTCACTGCGGTGAAGCCAAGCACACGCTCGAAACATGCCCCTCTGCCCAAGCCACCGATCCGGTTTGTCTTTTTTGCAAGCTTCCTCACCTGTCTACGGACCGAAGTTGCCAAGAATGGTCAACCCAAAAGAGTATCAAAAAAATCATGGCAACTGAAAATATTTCTTATAAGGATGCGTTAGCTTTTAAGAAAAATAATTGTTATACTTCTGCTTTCAAATATTCTGGCATTGTTAACAACCAGTCTCCAACTTCTAAATCTATAGAAATTAACCACCCTCTTAATAATGATCATTTCCCCAGTCTTAACGACAATCACCATTTCTTCAATTAAAAAAAAATTAAACATAAACATTGTCCTTCTCAATCTAAAGGAAATATTACTTTACCAGTTGTACAATCGTATTCTTCTCCTAATGGGAGTTATTTAAACAAATCAGATATTAATCAATCTCTTGTACAAGAGAATACCCAAAATGATTTCTCTTGGGTACATACACTATCTCTCAAACTCTCCGAATCCTTCATTAACTCCCCTTCGTTATTTTCTCCGTTTTCTCCCTCATCCCTTCAGAACCTAATTGAATCTTCTTTATCTTCCCTCCTAGATTTACCTATTCCTAATTCTCCTGTTCAATAATAACAATTGTCTAGCCATCACACTTATCACCTCAATAACTTATACACAATTAAATAATTAAATAATTATGCAATCCTCTCACAAAAATAAAATAAACTCCCTCCAAAATTTCAATATTTTGCAATGGAATTTTAGGAGCCTTGCAGCTCGCCTTCCATCTCTGCAGTACTTACTCGCCAGCCAAAAATATTCCATAGCCATTCTTTCCGAGACATGGCTCCTCCCATCATGCTCCACCAAAATACCACATTTCAGGACATTTAGAAGTGATCGGCCAGATGGTTATGGTGGCGTCACCATAGCTATATATAATTCTTTTAAATCTAAACTTATACCCATTGAAATTATAACTAGAAATAGTATCTTAAGGTTTAAAATTGATCTTATTGGTATCGAAATTTCGAAAACTGATTTCCCATTTCCACTTAAGAAATGGTCTTGCTATATCCCTAGTAGTTCTAATGTTCCTAATAATCTCTGGCTGACCTTCTTTAAATTAGTAGAGGTAACCAGATATATGACACTATAAACTCATTAGGCTTATGCCTCTTAAACGACGGTAGTCCTACACACGTGGGGCGCATAAACTCCACTGATTCAGCCATCGATCTATCTTTTTGCTCTCCCGACCTTGCTTGGAAGTTATCATGGAATATTTTAGGCGAGGCTCACTGTAGTGATCATTTCCCAATTACCATTATAACAAACTTTTCTAATCTCACGTACCCAATTTCCAAACCTGACTCAATCCGAAATATTCCTATTCACTTCAATTTTAATAAAACGGATTAAGCGTCTTTCTCCCTCCATATCCAAAACTCAATCTCATCTTTACCAAATGATCCAAACCCTCTAATATCCTATACAGCGTTCACAAATATCATTGATAATGCAGCTATATCAACAATTCCCAGCATGAGACCAAATAAAAAATCTTTCCCACCAACTCCTTCCTGGTGGAACTCTAATTGTACCAATTCAGTGAAAAGTCGATCCTCACTTTTTAAAACTTTTCGTCGCACAAGTTCTATGTCCGACTTTCTCTTATATAATAATGCATGTGCCCTCAAAACTCGAACTTTAAAAAATGAAAAAAAGAAATAGTTGGAAGCGTTTTTGCTCTACCCTAAAACCATACAACACCTCTGGTCCACAGCTCAACGTTTCAAAAACTGCGTTATTTCTCCTGTGCGTCCTGACAACGATGATTGGTTCGAGAGTTTCTGTTCTAAAATTGCGCCATATTATGTCCCAAACTATTCCGAAATTTTCCCTTGTTATTCTCCTTCTGTCCGTCCCGATCATGTTCTTACTAACAAATTCAATTTATCAGAATTACAACTAGCTATTTCTTCCCGAAAGTCTATCGCGTTTGGTCTCGATAATATTTCTCCACTTATGCTTAAACACCTTCCCAAAAACGCTTTAGATTCTCTCCTCTCTATAATGAACAACATACTTAATAATCAATAAATCCCGTTGTTGTGGAACTCCTACAAAATCATACCTATACCTAAACAAAACTCTAATACTTCATTCCGACCAATAGCGATCTCTTCCTCTCTGTGCAAAATATTCGAATTTATGCTCAAATCAAAGTTTGATTGGTGGCTTGAATCTAACTCTATCCTATCTACTAATATTTTTGCATTCAGGAAAGGTCTGGGGACCATGGAATGCCTTGCAACGTTCGTGGGTCATATTTATCACTCCTTTAACAATAAGCAATTTTTTGTAGCTACTTTCGTTGATATTCGCGGCGCCTTTGACTCCGTCAATATCTCCACTCTTATGTCACATCTCCTTTCTTTACATGCTCCTTCTAATTTCTGTAACATTTTGATCTCTCTCTTAAATCAAACAAATCTCTTCTTCTCCTCTAACTTTGGCTCACATAATACTCGTTCTACTTTCACAGGTCTGCTGCAAGGTAGTTGTCTTAGTCCATTACTTTTCAATATATATTTGAGCATTGCCGAAAAAAATCTAACGTCCCTCGGGCATCAATGTCTCCTTTATGCTGATGATATGGTCATTTTCACTTCTATTAATTCTCTTAGTGTTGCTATTGAATATCTAAATTCAGCTCTTAAAGACCTAAAAACCATATTAGATAGGGTATCTTTTGAAGTTGCTCCGGAAAAATGTAATTCTGTTATTTTCACTCGACGTAGATATATAGATCTTCCTAACGTTTACTACGATAACAAAGCCATCTCCTTTGTTCCCAATGTCACATATTTGGGCATCATACTAGACACAAAACTACGCTAGAAACCATATATAACTTCAATCTCAGCTACTATTTATCGTTGGTCCAATTTCCTTAGAGTAGTGTCGAATACCTGGTGGGGCTCTCACCCCTCCTGCCTATTAACAATTTACCGCACTCTCATTCGATCCAAACTAGACTATGGTTGTTTCTTTTTCGGTTCTGCTTCCTTCTCGAATTGGAAAAAAATAAACAAACTGCAAATTTCCTGTTTGATGAACATTATGGGTTTCGTTAAATCCACTCCTTGTCCTGTCATTGAGGTCGAAGCTAACTGTGCACCTTTTAATATTAGATGTCAATGGTTAGCCGGTAAATTTCTTCTTAAATCTCTAGCTTACTCAAACCATTTTATTTTTGACATGTTTTATTCTCTTTTTCTTTCTTAACGTTATGTATCTAAGTCTATGCCCTTACTATCTATCTCAGCTAATGCTCTGTCAAATTTTCACCAATACATCTGTAAATCATCCAAATTAACTCTTTACGAACAATCATTTGAAGCTCTTCTATTCTCTCCTCTCGTTAGATTCGAAAACCAATTCTCATCCCTATCCTCTCTGGAACTTAAAAAAATGTCTTTACCTACGGTCAATAAAATCTTTTCCGAGTTTCTTAAGTTGAATTTTGATCATTTTATTGTGGTGTATACTGATGGCTCTGTTTCACCACCTAACCTAACCTGCCGGCTATTCCTTTTATATCCCAGAATTACATATTTCCTTCTCAAACAACCTACCTCATTCTTCTTCATCTTTCACTGCTGAGTGCTATACAATTATTGAAGCTTTATCTCTTATTTCAAACCTTGTCTCCAATAAATACTTAATTGCTTCTGATTCAATGTCTTGTTTACAAGCACTAATGTCTAATCCTTTTGACTCTCATCTGTCTTCTCTAATCCTTATCATTAAATCAATCATCCTAAAACTCCATCAAGCCTATTACACCATACAATTTCTTTGGGTTCTAAGCCATATCGATATACATCGGAACGAAGTCACCGATAATCTAGCGAAATCAACGTCCAATTTAATATGTCATGCTCTTACCCAACTCCCTCGTACTAATTTTATTTCAATTTTACGGTGTCATATATCTAACCTCTGGTCCACATACTGGTCAAATCTCCCAGCTGAGTTTGCTACCAGATACAAAAACATCGTACCAAATTTTCTTAACAAAACATGGTTTAACAACCTCAATTTACCAAGATCTAGTATCATACAATTCAATCGCCTACGTTCTGGTCATACTTTACTACCTGCTCACTCGTACAAATTAGGTCTAAATAACTTCCCACTCTGTACTCTACACCCCAACGAAAGTATCTGCGATCTCTCTCATCTTCTCTTTGAATGCCCTTCTCTGTAAGTGAAGCGCGCTATTTTATTTAATTCTCTTAACTCCATCAATGTTCCTCTCAATCTTTCCTCCATCCTCAACACCAATTCGGAAATAGTAACAAATATAATTATTAATTTTATTTTGGAGGCTGGTTTCATAATATGATTTTCTTTATTTACTTTACTTTTTAATACTTTTTATTTCATTGTTATCATTTATCTATACTTTTTTAATATTGTATTCTATTGAACTGTATCTTGTTATGTCTTTCAAATAATTGTTGAGCTGTAATAGTTAAACAGAAGGCTAATAAAAAAAAAAAAATAACTTACAAATTCTAAAAATCAACTTACAATTACTTACAAATCGAGCTTTCAAACTAACAATTTGTTCCGTGTAATTTGGAAAAACTCGGGTGGCTAGTGTGAAGTAAGCCCCCCAAGTTAATTTTGATAATTACATCGAATTTATTAACTTACAAATTCTAAAAATAACTTACAATTACTTACAAATTGAGATTTTTAACTTACAATTTACCCGGTTTAATTTGGGCTTAATAGGGGGGGCCAACTACACACACGTATAAAATTAATTAATTTTAAATATTTCAGCACTCGATACTAATATTATAAGTGGCATAAGTAGAACAAGTACCTACATCTCAAAAATAAGAACTTTCATTATTATCTAAAGTAATAATTAATAAGTAGGTATTTTTTCTTAATATTTTAATTTTTCAAATTTATAGTTTTGTTGTTAGTTATCACATCTTAGTTTTCTATTTTATTTTATACAATTTGGATTCTGGAAGTGAAATCATTAATAATGAAGATCATATTAGCCATCATCATAATATTATATTTTAATTATTGCATGATACGCTATATGCCATATGGTATTATTATTCATAGTAAATTGATAATGATACATATTTATGACATGCATACAAGAACATTTTAATAATATTACATAATTTAATAAAAGATAAATCTTTTGATAGCTGTTGTAAAACATTTATTAATGCTATAGAATATAATTATAATCTTTATAACTGTATGAATCAGACAATATTAGATATTGATTTTATTAATTGTAGATAATGTATTACAATTATTTAGTAGATACTATAATAAATGTTTATTTAATGGTACATAATAATGTTAAAGTATATGACCGCATGGCAGTGACTGTCAAGTCACCGGTGTATGCGCTGACATTTACCGTTCATTTTGGTGAAAATTATTAATTATTTCAAATATCCCACAGTACGGACATTTACCAGTGTTGACATACGCAATAATTATTTAGCGAATTTAAAATGTCTGACAACATATATAATCAAATAGATAGGTAGAAAATTCTTAAATAAATATAGTTTAACTATTAGGTATCTATTATATATTTATCCATTATTAATTTTAATTCGAATATAATAATATTATGCTTAAATTGTTGCGCTCGGTTTAGATTACGTATTGATAGTTTGATACTGACGAAGGTATATTAATTATATTATCTAGCGAACGATTGATAATTGGATTGCCTTATGCGATAATATTAGGTACTAACGTCTAAACGTCTCCAATACATATTGTAACTGGATGATAACGTCTTAATAATTCTACAAAATAATACAAAAATACATTGTGCTTCAGATGTGGTCAACATTTACTAAACACTGATTGTAAATGTCAACAATCACCGGTGTATGAACATTGAACGCATTAAAACCATTTTGTCAACATTCACTATGATTTTTGGTAAATGTCAACATACACCGGTGATTATCAACATTCGCCTACTGCGGTCATACACCTCAACATATACATTATTTGAAAATCCTAAGGCTCTTATGACAAAATTAAATATGATACCTCATGTTGCCACATGATGTTAGAGCATTTATTTAGTAAAATTGAGAAGATCCGAATTTTATTTTTTAACGTGTTGAATAAACTATTCAATATAAAGGATGTTATATGGATGGATAATGGATATTATTGAGGATGCGTGATAACTTCTTATGTTTCGCTTCACCTATATTTTTAAGGATAGCCGCCACTGGTAACGCTTGAACCTAGTACCACACTATATTATACAATGTTATTGCTACAATGCCGTTGTTGCCGTGTGGATTGTTACATAATATTACAATATTATTAATAAATACTTAGATATATACAATTGACATTGGTATAAGCCAGCGTTTATTAAACTGTGTTCCGCGGATGTGACTTCAGGATCGATATCAATCGAATTTTTATCCCTCTTTGACTTCAATTTATCGTGACTCGACTGTATATATAAACAGTGTGATATTTTAAATATACCATGCTTATCCCTATTTATCTCATTAAAAGTACATTTATTCGAATTCTGTTTTTAGAATTTTTAAATAAGCTTAAAGATCATTTTTTTAAATTTCTGATGTTTATTGTACTATTTTAGAAGAATCTTGTGACGATGCCAACTTCTGTTTTTCAAATGAGATCCCCTCTTTTTATTGATTAATTATTTAGAAGATAATTTTTTTGATTTATACTTTGATAATTTTTACAAATTATTTGTATTGATAAATCAATAGTAATTGCTAAATTTTTCTGTCTTAGCCCCCTATCTACATAACTCATTGTCATAAACGTATTATCCTTAAAATAAAAAATTACATAACTCGAAAACTACTAGCTTGAATTTTGATTTAAATAGATCAAAATTCTCAAAAAAAAAAATCTACTTATTAATAAAAAATAAAAAGGGATGTTTGTATTGTTACAAATTCATCGTTAAGTTGTCTAAAAAATTCAATGATTCGAAAAATGGTCTTCATGTGTATTTAAAAATTCCAAAAATCTGAATTTTAATATTTGATTTAACCAACAAAATAGGATGAGCATGCTTAAAAAATTACCCTGTATATCAGATAACCTGATAACTTGAAAAATCTTGTATTTTTGGAAATTTCAGTGAAAAACAATAAAGTTTTAAATTGTTTTTTATAATTCCGACTCGAAAGATTTAAAATAGATTTCATCGTTAATTCAAATATGTATTCAAAATTATTGTCGGAATTAAACTCAAGTCTATTTTATTTATCGCAGATAGATCTTTATTGATTCAAAAACTAGTACTGTAGAATCTCTTTAACGGATTTTAAATACGTATAAATAATAAGCTATTTTTGATTGTTTAAATCAATTATAAATAAAAATTATATTTACCCTGAAGCTGAAATTAAATGATTTTTTATTTAATGATTTTGGTGGCATGTCGGAATCACCAAGCACTATGTTCACCAAGCAATATTCCATAAGAGCCATGAATACAAACCTAAACATACATCAGTTTTATATTTTGTTAGTTTACACACAGATATATGATAATAATATTATATTTGTTATATATAATATTTATATTAATATCAAAAGTACATAATTTTATTTATTCAGAGTAATATAAATATAAGGTCTTATATCTATACTTTAACGACTTTGAATCACTTTAAAGTCTAGTGATAATAAATATGAATGGAATCGTCTAGGTACTTAGATAATTTATGATATTTTTTGATAGATCACATTATAATTAATAAAATTATGTCTAATAATTCATTCATTCATTTGGTAATTTCTTGTTTACCATGTTTTAGTCAAACTTACACTTAGGTATCTATCATATGTTCTGGTATCTACAGAATTACAGCAGAACAGAAAGACATATTTGACGATTAGGTTGCTAAATATTACGTCCCTACAGGTTATACATCGGAAGGTCAGGTTCTTAGCATCTCATGAGAAATAAATTAATGTACAAGCTAAGTATGCTAATTCTTAGTCTGTTTTTTTCAAATCATTGTTAAATATGCACATATTTATGCACTTAAAAATTCAAAAATATGCAAAAAAATGAAAATCTTATAACAAATAAAAAATATATTTCGTGAAAAAAATAAAATTTATTTATCAATTATTGTGCTTAAAAATGTGTACAAACCACACATTTATACCTATATTGCTCAATTAAATAAATGCAAAATTAATAAAATAATAACAAAAAAGTAATATTAATTTTGGAACGAGTACCAACAGGAGGTTACGAAATGTCTTTTTATATTTTCAAACTCGAAATTTCTACGGTTGTCAGGTAACATAGATTTTTAATTTGAAAAACTTCTTTCTACGCAAGACACGATAGGTTAGGACTTAAAACAAGAAATGTCTTCAGGTGTCAACTCTTCAATGCCTTTATTGTATTCCTTATTTCTCCACTTAATATTCTACAATTTTTTATAATATGAGAATAACCTGGATTCTTCCATAATATTTTAGTATTAGTTTAGCAAATTCTATTCCTATTCCTATTTCATTTAACCTAATTTTAACATTTTTAACCAAGTAGATTGTTTCTCGTAGGTTAGCGCCCGATTTTTCTATTTGTTAAGATGGTTTCTGTGATGCATTGAAAATTGGCTAATGTAACTGGAAGTTCATTTTTTTTTGAATTTGTCTTTAAATGCATCTTGAACTTATTGAATAGACATTGCATGGTTTTCATTAAATGTATTGATAACTTCTTTTATTTTATCAAAGTTCTTACCATAGTAAAAAGCTGCATTGAGCCACATACCTCAACGTGTGATAACGGATTGTGGTGGTATACTTAAATTTGGACAAATTTCTTTAAAAGTATTTACCCAAGCAGGGGCTTTTAAAAATATTTATTTTTTTTTTGTGTTAGAAATTAACACGTCAACTTTTGGTAACTTATCTCTAATGGCTTCCGATACCCTATGAGCCATGGGCCATACATGTAATTTGAGTTAGTTTAGAATAAAACACTTTTAACGCTTTCCAGATTTTATCATGTATTTATGCATTGTCTGTGGCATAAAATAATACTTTATTATGTAATACTTTTACAGGCCACAGTATACTCAAGGAGTCATTTAACAATTTTGAAATCATTTGAAAGTTAATCTTTTCTAAGTTTTCAATTGTTAAAACTATTGGTTTTGTAGAATTTTCTAAAGATAGGGAACCAATAATTACACATGCGACGTAACGACCTTCGACATCGGTGGTATCGTCAATCGATACGCAGATGGAACTATCCACTATTTTTTTCGGATTTTACGTAATACGTCTTCATAACACAATGGAGCATAGTTTTTTCGTAGTGTCGATTCGTCAAGTAATTTTAATTTAATATATTTTTCGAAAAAACATTTGAATTCTGAGTTATGTAGTTTCCAAAGTGGAATATAATTTGCCACCATTAAGGTACAAATATTTTTACTGAACTCATTCAGATTTTGATTATTTGTTCTAGTTTGATCAAGCGAATTTTTATAAACTGTTGACTAACCTGGTCTTTGTTTGATTTCAACTTCATGTTTTTAATGTGTTTTCGAAGTTCCTAAATATTGAATTATCTGTGATTTTATATCAGACGATGGGTACGTTGGTTTCACAAAAAGTACAAATTAATATAACTCCATCTGTACGAAAGGCACCTGGGTAATTTCTCATGTAACAATGAACTTTTTTTACCTTTGGCATTTTCTTACAGAAAAATAAAAATATTATTTTATACGAACATAAAAACTGTTTAGTTACACCAACAAATTACCGTCACTAACTAATTGAAATACACAAGCCGTGCATATTGCGTTTGCGTATACCTAATAGGTGCAAATAAGTTATCTGAGATAAATACACCAACACGCAGACTGTCGATAAAAATCGGCGATGGCAATTTCTCAATTACCTACTTAAAATAACTTGTATGTCGACATCAAACTCGCCTTGGTTTGCAAAAAATAAAAAAGTTCATCAACTATCAATAAAAAAAATTTAACTTTTATGCAATTATATAGAAATATCCAATTAATATGAATTTTGCAAATTACAAAATATGCAAAAATGTGAAAAAATAAATATTGATAGCAGAATCTGCGTATTACGAAACGCCATATATTTAATCAGAATTTTTATAAGTAAAATGTAGAAGAATATGCATTTGCATATGTTTGGTTGGTTTATATTTCGGTTAAGTTAGAGTCCTCAGAGAGTCACTTGGTATGAGTGCTTTGCCTATTTTGAGTTTTTTTTAAAATATTTCGAATGTGTGAGAGATAGTATAGGCTTCTGCTGTGTAGATAGAGCAAGAATCAGGGAATTTTGTCATTTGTGTTGTTGTTGAAGTACGAGTATACCGATAACTATAAAATCGTTTTAGTTTTAAATCCGTTGGTGTAAAATATGGTGCAATCCTGGCAGCTTTTTAGTAATTAAAGGAGCCAGATTTTTAAAAGTATTGTTATAGTTTTACTTTTAATATTTGGAGAAACATTAGTGTTGGTGTTGGTATTGGTGTTTTCATCACCTATAGAGTAGTTATAGTATGTTTAAAGATTCCTGAGTAATAGACCTCGAAATTATTTAGTTATTAATTAATATTATGTGTTTTTTAATATAAGTGCTATACGTGCTTTGTTTTGTGCTCTTCTAGCTTTTTGAAGTATGTAGTGTTGCATTCTTTTCAAATGAAGTGGAGGAGTATTTGTAATATTGAGAATGCTTGGGATAGGAGTAGACGGAATGTATTTATGAGCTGTGACAAGTATTATACCTTTTTTGTGGATAGTCTCTATCATTTTGAGTGCAGATTGTTTAGCATAGATGTAGATTAGGGTGACCATATTTAACGTATTTAATAGCTACCGATAACAGTATTAATTTATTAAATCAACGTTCTTCGGGCAGGTATGTAACTCTTTATCTTTATTGGCCCTCACTAGTTAGTTAATTAAGCCGCTTTCGGATCACCGCAGCGCAAAAACTGATAATATGGCTTCGGTTACTTTGTCAACACTTTGTGACAGGTTTATAGGAATCCAATATCATAACCATGCTAATTCAAAAAAACACTCTACAAAATAGAATCTCAAAAACGCAAACTTTTTCTCAGAAAAAATCGAATATGAACTAACCCATAACCCTTTTAATCTAAATCTAAATGGTAACCAATAAGAAATAGACTCAATAGTACCAACATTTACAAATATCATTCTAGAAGCAGCTAACTTATCAATCGGACTAAAAACATATCAAAACACCAAAAAAAAACAGTTCCGTGGTGGAATATAGAATGTCATGAGGCTATTAAAACCTATAAAAAAGCCTTAACCAACATAAAAAAAAAATAAATCTACCAAAGATCACTTCCAATTAAAGAAACCAAATTCATAGCATGTTTTATCACAAAAAAAGCAAAACTCTTTATTGGCAAAACTTTACTTCAAGTATAAAACACAAAATTCCCCCAAGCATTATATGTAACAAAATAAATTCTATTAGAGAGCTTTCCGCTAAAATTCCCGTATCACCTTCCAACCAAAATAATGAAGACTTCAACAGAGATCTCGATAATCCACAACTACTTACAGCACTGCAAAGCTGCAATAGTAAAAGCCCTGGACCGGACAACAGTCATTTACATACATTATTACATTATTTATACATATATTTTTATAAAAAATCTACCACTAACGGGACTGAAAATCCTCTTCCAAGTATACAATACCATATGAACCCAGAGAATTTTTCCAAACCAATGGCGCAACGCAAATATGATACCCATCCTCAAACCAAACAAAAGCAAATTCAGCATCGAAAACTATAGACCGATTTCATTGATTAGTACACTAAGCAAACTAATTAAAAAATAATAATCAAACGCGTAATCTAGTTCCTAGAATCATCTAAATTTATCTCCAAAGAACAATACGGTTTTAGGCAAAACCACTCAACGATAGTTGCTTTATCTACGTAACACACGGACATATTGCTCTACGTTCAGACGCAACCAACATTATATCATAATAGCATTGAACATCTCAAAAGCGTAAGACACTGTGTGGGAAAAAAGAGTATTGATAATACTCGTGGACAATTAATAGCAACCTCTTCAACTCTATCAAAAACTTCTAAACAAACCGAACATTTAATGTAAGAATCTACGATAAGATCTCATCAACACACTCCATTGATAATGGACTCCTCCAAGGGTCTGTACTCAGTGTTACACTTTTTCTAGTAGCCATAAAATAGCCCGTAAAATGTATTCTCTTCGCTGATGACTACAACATCTACTGCAGTGGGTCACAAATTAAAACTTCAACCCACTTTCTCCAACAAGCACTTAATTCTCTCTCCAAATGGTCTTCAGAAACCGGCTTCAGTTTTTTTTCTCCCTCAAAAACTCAATTTATTATCTTTAACAAAAAAAAAAAAAAAATGATCCCGAACCATCAATAAACTTCATGAATACCCATTTTTCTTTTGCGAATAGTATTTGCATCCTGGGTTTCACTTTTGTTAGTAAACTTACTTGGTGACCTCATCTGAAAAACTAAAAACTGAATGTCAATCAATACTACGTAAAGGCGATCAAAATACTCAGAAACAGCACCTGAGGGTCTGACACAAAGAGACTTTTCACAATTTATAAATCTCTTATACTCTCAGCCATTGATTATGGAGACATCATATGCAATTCAGCAAAAAAAAAAAGACTTAAATACTCTGGATCCTATCCACAACCAAGGCATTCACCTTGGAGCTTGAGGACTCGTCCTGTAGACAGTATTCTCTCTTACGCAGGAGAACGCTCTTACAATCTAAAATGTGTGACTAAAATTAAAAATCTGACTGACCACATCACCAAAAATATCTTTATTTTAAATAAAAATATTTTTATTAAATCCATATCTTCCACTAACCCATCAATATATTGTTCTTACGAAGCACAATATTCAGAAACTTCAAAATAATCAGTGATAACTTAGATTCCCAATCACAATCTCTAAAAAAAATTCAACCTACTCTCCGTCCGTGGGTCGGGTCGCCAAAAATCAACACTCAATTGGCCAAATATTGCAAACATTACACAGATAATCGAATCATACTCAACCATTTTGCAGGTACATACATGCTTGTGTTCGTGAGTTAAAAAATTTAGATGGCAATAATGAAACATTATTTTTCAAAACTCAACTAAGACAGAAGAATAAATATTAATTGAAATGGTTGCAATATATAGTCACCATAAAGTTCACAAAAATCAAACAATTATAAGCCAAAAAGAAATGATTTTGGGTTTGAGTTCAACAAATGGGCATAATTCTAGTTTAGCACCCAAGCGCTTTTTTGAAATTTTTTTGAAAAATGAATGTTTTTGTATGCTTTTTGTAATGGTACATTAAAATAAAGTCGCTCTAACTTCTTATGGAAATTATGTTCAAAAAACTTCGAAATACTCTATTTTTCAAAAAAAAATGTTATTGAATTAAAAATATCAAAAATTTGTATTTTTGGAATTTTTTCGACGAGTGTCGCAAACTGTGTAATCACTGCTCATATACTACATCATAACTTGCCTTGTGACCTACTTGAGGTGGTGTTGCATAGCAAGTTGAGGGATATTTTCGGTTTATGGAGCGGAGCGACGGTGCCGAGGAGCGTAGCGACGAGTGCCGCCAACTCTGTAATCACTGCCCTATTTGAAATGTCATAACTTCCAAACTAAGTCCGACCGACAAATTTTAATTACACCAAAAACTTTTTTATGTCATTACACACCGAAAGAAAAAATTTTCAAAATATTTAGGTATTGATATTTTTAACTCAAAAACACGATTTTTGAAAAAATCAATCATTTTTAAGTTTAACATAAAAAACAAGTACGATAGATCAATTTTGATTTTACCAAAACATTAAGCATACAAATACAAAAAAAATTCTAAAAATACAAATTTTTGATATTTTTAATTCAATAAAATTTTTTGAAAAATAGAGGTATTCTAAGTTTTTTGAACATATTTCCCATTAGAAGTTCGAGCGATTTTTTTAAATGTACCATTACAAAAAGCATGCAAAAACACACATTTTGCAAAAAAAATCACTAGGGAGCTAAACTAGTAGAATTGTTCCAATAAATTAATAAAGTAATGAAAACTTACAAAAATTGAAAAAATATTGGAAGAAGTTATAACAAATATGAATGAAGGAGAACAAACACACTTTAAAACAGTTGAAGAAGAAAATGTTCAAAGGAAAATAGATATAGATCTGATCATCGATATGAAAGGATTTTAAAAAATTTTGCGTTTCAGTGGAGCAATTAACAATTATAATTATTCGGCTACAGCCTATTTGCGCCCTATGTAGAATAGTAAATTTGCACAACGAAGGATATGGACAGATGCGCCCGAAAGATAAGGCACTACCTGCCGATTTATAACCTAAAGCGCCCATTTGGTATGCAACGTTGCCGTTGTGATTCATATTATTATAGATTATATTTATCTTGAAAAATACTTAAATTAAGTAGATTATATTATAATCTATTATTTAGACAATTATTAGTACTTTAATAATTATAATTGTTTATAATAATTTAATTTAAATTTTATAATTTTTTAACATTTTGGCTTTACAAAAGTTAGTCAATATAACAATAACTAACATTAAATTTAAGAATTCTAAGTTACACAACACTTAATTAATTCACAATAAGTTTGATTTACTATAGTTATAATTTATCTCACATAAAATTATGTATATAAAATACAATATATGGTCAAGTAAATGCAATTATTATAAAAATTAATACTATTGTTTTTTTCGCACGTCATAATATAATAAAAAATTTGATAATATCGATAAGAGTGTAACTTAAAAATTAAAAATACTTAAAACGAGAAAAATAATATGTACAATAGTTTTAACTTTATAAGGTAATAAGTAGTACCTATTACTTGTATTCCAGAATACAGTTTGGCAATGTCGCACGGGTTTAACACATTTTTTTAAAAAATATTTCGGGCGCAAGTTGGCTATAAAAAAGGCGTGATAGGCGCAAATGGTTTGCACCGAATTATTCAATGCCAATACGTATTGTGCGCACGGCACGGGCGCACGGTGGCCCGAGGGTTTCCAGCTACCTGTAACCTAACCTTTTTATCCGTCATGTAGATAAGAATTGTCCGAGAAGTTGATCGATAAAAATAATGTCATGCATCACGCGTACACCAATACACCTATTATTTAATATTGTTAATATGAAAAAACAAAAAATACACACGGGTGAAGCCGGGTAATTCAGGTGTTTCTATAAACCTAAATTTCTATATTGTATGCATTGACTATTGTGTGTATCCCAGAATGTTGTACCTACCTATTTATTCTTATGTTTTATAATTTTTTGCATTACACGCTTAATACATATATATGTAATATTATACGCATTTATACGTGAGGATCAGTTTATTTTGGACATTTGGATGATCACGTCCTTATATCACACCTACTATGGATATCCCGATATATTGAAGAACATATAAAAGACAAGCTAAGAATGCAAGAAATTATTATAGTTGAATGCAGTAATTTTCGTCCTGTATTTTAAATGACTTTATTAATCTCATAAATGGAGATTAAGATAGGGTAAATTCCTGTGAAGTTTTGTGCACCACTAGCTACATCGGGTAATAAACGACGAATTAAACACAAATTTTGAGTCATATTGTGTTTGTATTTTTAACGAGCAACGAAGCGCACGAGTACCAAACAGTTAATTTATATATATATATATTTCTATCTGTCTGTCTGCTGTTTATTTGTCCTTTATGCATTCCTAAACGGCTGGACCAATTGCGACGAAATTTGGTAAAGAATATATTAGACCTATGGGCAGAAGATATGCCAACTTAAAAAGTGATAGGATCAACCTCGGGAGGTGCTCAAACATTTTGTGATTAACGATGGAAATTTGTGTTTATTTATAAATAGTTGCTATTAGTAATGGTAACTTATTTATTATTACCTATTTCTTATTATTATATGGTCGCTTATTATTATCAAAACATATATCCTTGAATTATTGTTAACTATGCATTTCATAGTCTGTAAAAAATTCTACCTATTAAATTATGCCTACAAAAAAAAGATTGATCGGTAGTTGTACGCCCAAAGCACGAAAGAAAATGGCAATACGATCTTCAGAAACAAGCAAAGAGATACAAGATTGGAAACTGATGGACAACTTCACGCTCGAGCGCGTTCATCTGAAACAATTGAGCAACGAGATGCAAGATTGGAAACCACCGACAGACAACTTCGTGCTCGATACGAATGGAATCACTTACACAGATTTGAATCTCAGTGTATTCCATTACGATGTTAATTATAATTACAGTATTCATCCAAGAGTGGTTATTGAAAAATTGATGAATTATTTATTTATATATTTATTTGTGTTGTCACATATCAGATAAAAACTAAAAACTAAATATGTGTAGCAAATCCTAACAAAAACAGATAATAAAATATAAAAATAATACTGAATTAAAAGTAATATATATATATATATATATATAAAATTATAGTTACACTAAAAATATTATTATTATTTTTTTTTTCATATTAATCAATCCATATTTTTTAATAATAACATAGATTTAAATTTAAAACAATTGCGTGAGAGAAAAAAAATATCTAAATGTATACAAATTTTATTAGCTAAAATTAAAGCTTGAAGGGAAAAATAATTGATACCACTGTTCGTTTTATAATGAGGAACTAAAAATAAATCTGAATTACGTGTAATAAGGTATGGAATTCGAAAGCTGATTTCAGACAATTCGGGACACACAATATTGTAATTAATAAGATCATAGACAAACATGATATCATTTAATTTACGTCTAAGTGAAAGAGAAACAAGGCCAATATAATCTTGAGTTAGATGGAGAGAGTCCCTAGATAATGGAATATTTGACAAGTATGAAATCCTTTTAAAAAATTTATATTGTACATTGTCCAAATCCTTTCTATATGTCAAGTATTTGCATGACCAGATTACGGAGCCGAAATCAAGATTGGACCTAACTAAAGATGTATACAAGGTTTTTAAGCATAACGGATTCTTAAAATCTTTAGTATTTCTATTAATAAAGCCTAAAATTTTTAATGATTTATTAACTATCATATAATAATTCATTTTAAAAGAAGATCACTTTCAAAACAAATACCAAGATCTTTGATTGAATTTACTCTAGTGAGAGAACACATTTCAATATTATAGTTAAAAAAGATTGGATTTTTTTTACGTGTAAAAGTTATCGTATGACATTTTTCAATATTTAACGGTAATAAATTTAATTTTCTCCATAAATGAAATTTATTAAGATTAGACTGAAGAGATTCAGCATCATTTAAAGGATTAACTGTATAGAAAATCTTCGTATCATCCGCAAATAATAATATGTTTATATAACTATCAAGGACTAGTGGGAGATCATTAATAAAAATTAAAAATAGTAAAGGACCTAAATGGCTACCCTGAGGAACACCTGATAAAACAGGATAATCATCAGAAACATAAGACATAATTTTAACTTCTTGAGTACGATCAGAAAGATACGAAAATAACCATTTTAAAAAGTTCCCACCTATACTAAGATTTTTAATTCATGATATAGTAAATTATGATTCACTTTATCAAACGCCTTTTGAAAGTCCGTATAAATAGTATCTACTTTAAAGCCTTGATAAAGAGCTTTTACAAGATAATTATCAGTCTACGTGCACCGCCCGTCGCAACAGGTTGTCCGTTCGTAACTGATTTCCTACTCGCATTCTGTGTTGATATTCAAACCTCGGGCATGGCGCCCATTATAAAGCCGTCTAATCCTACTAACACCGCTCACAAACGAACAGCTAGCATAGCTCTTTCACCTCGGGAAAACATAAAAAACAAATTCTCACCTTTATTGGACATAGTAGACACCGACAACGATCAATCAGACAACATAGAAATTGATACGTCGGAGGTAAGATAAAAAATACCACCTCTCTATGTTTACAATATCACAGATTATATTCACTTTCGTGACACATTAACACCAATGATAATAGATGAGTTTAGCATAGCCAACAAAAATACTGTCTTGAGACTTAATCTCGCATCGGTTGATGACTACCGCACTGTCACTAAATATTTTACCGAAATTAAAATAAAATATCACACGTATCAACTTCCAGAAGACCGAAACTTATCCATCATAATTAGAAATCTTCCTACATCTATACCTGAAGAACAAATCTTTAATGCAATTACAGATTTAAATTTCACTGTTGTCTCAGTAACCCGTCTACAAAATAATCATAAATCTCCCATACCGATTGTAGCGGTACTACTCGAAAAAACGGCAAAAGATATATTTTCGGTAGACCGTCTACTAAACTGTATTATTTCTAAAACCATGAAACTGATTCTAACATACATTCTAACATCTCAATGCCAAAATTTTCAAAGATTCCAGCATACCAAAAACTTCTGTAAGCTTCCGCTCAGATGCGTAAAATGTTCGGGAGATCATCACTATTCTGCCTGTACAAAAGACACATCTACCCCTCCTACCTGTGTAAATTGTCTAGGGAATCACCCAGCCAGTTACCGAGGTTGCACAGCTTATAAACTTTTAAAAAATAAATCTCGTCAAACAAAATCAAAAAACTCCACTACCCATAAATAGTGTGATACCGAAGTTAATATATATAACAACAATCACCCATCTACGTCACGAACTGCTACATCTAATCTCCTCTCTAAGAATAGCACAAACCCACCTGTCTTCAGTAATAACAACAAACAGTCCTATGCTGAGATAACAAGAACAAATACCTACGAACACCAGCAACCACCTACCTTCCAACCAAATATCCAAAGCGAGCTTCTGCAGTTACTAATACCTACCATAAATTCTTTATTACAAGAAATTATAAAAAAAGTCATCGAATATATTCCAACGTTATTAAGTCAAATAAATGGCAGTCAATTTCAATAATATTAATAATGCAAATTTAGTTATCATAAATTGGAATGTCAATGGACTTAAACAAAATAGAAATACTTTTGCTGCATTTTTGAACACCCACAATGTAGATATAGCCTGTATCAGCGAAACGCATTTAATTAATGCAGATAAAATAAAATTTAATGGCTATGTCACTTATCGCAAAGACAGATTAGCAGTTCGACCTTCAGGCGGCGTAGCTATTATAATTAAATCTAAAATAAAACACCATCACACTTTTATACCTGTTCTACAATCACTAGAAGCAGTGGCTATTACTATATCTATCAACAGTATAATTACAACTCTAATTAGCGCATATCAATCACCAAGTTCTAAAATGTACACAAATGATTTCGACAAAATTGCAGTTTTCAAAAATTAATGATTATTGGTGACCTGAACTCCAAACATACCACTTGGAACTGCAAAACGACAAACCAAAATAGTCATAAATTACATAAATACCTTTCAAATACTTCAACAATTATTTATTCACCCGACTCCCCCACGTAATATCCATACGACCAAAATAGAAATCCGGACATACTAGACGTAATTTTATTAAAATCAATACCTCTACCAGTTTATCAAGAGCCTCTATTTGAACTTAACTCAGACCATCTGCCTGTAAAAATTACAATAGGTGTATCTACAAAATCACGTAAACTTATAAACGGCAAACCAAACTGGGAAAAAGATAACACAAACCCTAACAGTTACCGGCCCATAAGTCTACTATCTTCAGTCTCCAAAATATTTGAAAAAATCATATACACCAGGTTAACAAAACATCTAGATGCAACTGAAGCCATTCCACATCATCAATTTGGTTTTAAACCGAAACACTCAACTACGCAACAATTCCTCCGCCTAACTGAACACATAAATAATGGTTTTGAAGAAAAACTTCACACTGGTGCAGTTTTTTTAGATATTACGCAAGCTTTTGATCGTGTCTGGCATGACGGCCTACTGTTCAAATTAAAAACTTTAAATACCCATCCTGCAATCTTTAATATAATTTAATCCTTCCTCTCTGACCGTTGTTTTGCAGTCCGCATAAATAATGACACCAGTTCATAAATAAAAAAAATAACAGCCGGTGTTCCCCAAGGATCAAAAATTTCCCCCAGCTTTTTAATTTATATATCGCGAACTTTCCCACTACACCTAACACAGAAGTTTCTCTTTATACTGACGACAGTGTTGTCTATTCAAGCTCCAGTGAAGTACACATTGCCACTAATAATATACAGTGCCATTTAAACAAAATAAAGTGCTGGGCGAAAAAATGGAAAATTATCTTAAACCCCTCAAAAAGTACAGCAGTATTATTTACACTTCATCGCCCCAATACCCCTCCCTCTCTACTACTTAATGGCGACTACATATCCTGGTCTCCAACTATAAAATATCTAGGTGTTATTTTAGATAAAAAATTAACTTGGAACCCTCACATTTCTTCGAAACTTCAACAAGGCTACCAACGACTCAAAATTCTTTACACCTTAATCAACCGTCAAACCGCCTTAAGCTGGAAGTGCTCCATGCTTCTTTATAAGCAAATTCTACGACCATTAATACTCTATGCTGCTCCCATCTGGGGTAACTGTGCCAAAACTCACATAAATAAAATTCAAGTCTTCCAGTCCAAGATTCTACGCATAATATCCAACGCGCCATGGTTCGTCAGAAACGAAGCACTTCATACAGACTTCAGACTCCCGATGGTTAAATCCTACATACAGTATCTCTCAATAAATTTTTTTAGCCAACTAAACAACGCCAAAAGTGCAAAATATTTCAAACTCAGCGATAAGCCTACCCTCCGGCGTCTCAAGCGCGGACGTCCTCATGATGCCCTTTCTCAACACCAATAAGATTTACAAAAAAAAAAAAAAAATACACTTAGATTAACTAATATTATGATGTCATATTTTATTATTTATTTATTCATCTTTGTAATTTACTGTATATATTGTAATTCATTTACGCTTAACAACTTAATGATGTTAAAAATTCTTTATTATATCAATAAGTTAGATGACCTTGTATGTCAGAAACACTAAAAAAAAAACAAAAAAAAAAAAAACAAGATAATTATGATATAATAATAAATTAGTTTGAATCGAATGTTTCGGTACAAATCCATGTTGAGAAAAGCTTATATTATTGCACATTAAATTAGATAATTTTTTTGAGATAATAGCTTCAAGCATTTTTGGAAAAATTGACATTTTCAAAACTGGCCTATAATTTTTCACATTTTGTTTGTCACCTGTTTTATGTATGGGAGAAATGAAAGATTTTTTCCAACAAAAAGGAAATGTTCCACTAGATAGAGACAAATTAAATAAATAATGTAAAGATTTAATGAGAGCTTGACAACACATTTTTAAAAAAATTGTAGGAATCCCATGAGGCCCAATACTTGACTTGTCATTAAGTGAACCAATAAAATCTATAATTTCATATTCATAAATAGTAAGTGAATTTAAATTTAAATTATGAAACTGATTAAAAAATAAATCATTATTGTAATCATCTACTATATCAATTGTGTCAGTTGTGTATACTGAAGAAAAATATTTAGCAAATAACCTAATGGTATCATTCATATTATTCGCAGAACTATGGTCCAAAAATACTGAAAGAGGAATATTTAGAACGATTAAATCTCAAAGATTTAATATAATTCCAAAACGACTTCGGGTTGATATTAATATTATTTTCAATTTTTATCAAATGATTTGCATGAATTTGAGAAGAGAATTTTTTAGAATTACTACTTAAATTAGAGAAAAATATATAATCTGAATGTGAATTAGTAAGTTTATATTTTTTATGTGCCTGTTTTTTTAGATTTATTAAATTTCTCAAAATAGGATTGGACCGATAAAAACTACGTGAATCATAATGATTTAATTTAATTTTAGGAACAAACATATCAAACGAATGGGATATAATTTCATTTAGTTTAAAAACCACCAAATCGACATTAAGATTTATCAATAAATTAGACATTAGATTAATGCTATAAGAAACAAATTAACATCATTATAATTACATGCATTAAAATTAAAAACAACTGGATATGATGTTTCAGAAAGAAAATCAGGTGTAGAAATGGATAAAACAAAATCCAATGGTGGGTGATAAGAATCAATTAATGGAGTAAGTGAACTACCTAGACGTATGCAATATACGCAATTATTAGTCATAATTAAATCTAAGATATCAAACCGATCATTAAGGATACTACTCACTTGTTTTAAATACAAATAATTAATAAATGAACTAATTATAACATTCGAATTAGAATCATTAATTTGGGTATAATCAGTACAAGAGAAGCCAGAAACATTAAAATCACCAATAATAAGTATATTAACTATTGAATGAACAAGAATAATATTTTCCACTAACTCATAGTGTTTAATATAAATATCTTTATGGGTATTGGGAGGAATATAAACACAGCCTAACAATAATTTTACATTATTTTAATTAACTAATACAATCAATAACAATACGTCTGCATTCCAAGTTATCTCTGATGGCCAACAACACACCACCTCCTCTACAAACATGAGTACCAATTCTATCAGCTCTAAAAATATTGAAATTAACAATACCAAGTTCTACATCATTAATAGTACCATTTAACCAAGTTTCAGATAAAAATAAATCACAGTTTAAATTATTAACAGAATTACGAAAAAATTTAAGTTTCGTCCTGAGACCTCTAACATATTGATACATAACATTTATTTTAAAAAAGAGATTGTTGAGATTGAGAATGATTAGAGATGACTTCCGATTTTTTAACAATATTAGGGACACCATTAACGAACTTGATCGTTAAATCCATTTCACCTTTTGAAGTTCGTTGATTTAATTCTTCGTGGAATTTCTTCATAGTCTCTCTTTGATACAGTGTCCGATCAGTACTTATATTAATCAATGATAGTGATGAATTCCATTGTGATAACTTGCGTATATTTTTAATAATATCAAATACATCAGACATGGAATCAAAGATGACTTTAATTGGACGTGATTTTCTCGCTTGCGGACGACCTATGCGAATAACTTTCTTAGGAATAATAGACGTATCAACCAAAATAGTTTTAATGATGTTATTTATTTGTACAAGGTCAAATGAAATACGATCATCTAATCGGTTAGAATCACATTCTTCAATTTTATAGAATAATAAATTATTAGTGCAGCGATTACGCTCATTAATTTCGTTAAAAATAAATTCATTAGAAAAATGCTCAGATGACGTATTACGGGAATCAGAATTAAAATTCATATTTTTTAAATTTTCTACTTCAACTAGTAATTTTTTTATCAACGCCTTCAATTCTAGTAATTCTTTAAGACCTTGATCACACTTATCACAAAAATATTTAAGAGACCTATTTTTTAAAGAAAGACACTTAACTTCAGTTCCAGAGAGTCCCGTGCATTTAGAATGTACAGATAGCGTACAACTGTCGCATTTGACAGGAATATCCAGTTCTGCGAATTGAATATTACAGATATTACAAAAAACTTCAGTCATGATGAAAATAATTAGAAACAAAATAAATAATGCAAAGAGTGAAACAGATAAATTAGAAAAAGATAACGCACAGAGTAAAGTACAGCACAACCATACAGCTCAACAGTCTGATGATAACTGACAATTATGTATATATTGTAAATCATACAAATTTAAGAATGAGGCACCAGGTATGTGTTATGCTGTGCTAGCGGAAAAGTAAAATTGCCAGAATTATGCCAGGCGACACATGGATATCGAAACATTTCTTAGCGAACATCTGCAAATGCAATTAATGTTTCCAAATGACATCATTGGGGGGTCACGAATATTGTGCGCGATAATTCCATGCCAACATTCAAAGTGCAAGGTCAAATCTATCAATAATAATAATACATATTATATTATCTATATGTATAAAAATATACTGCTAGGATTATCACAGGAAAAGAATTTGACATACATTTTGTGACATATAAGAGGTAGGATTTTCAACGGGCTACGAAGTGTACTCGTTCAGCTAGTCTATTATATAAATCTATAATTTAATAGATAATATGAACTATCTACATATATAAAATCATCATTTTTTACTATATATAGAAACTTGCAACTTGCTGTAAATTATTTACAAACGTTTATTAGACGATGATAATTCTATGCTTAATCAAATATTTCTCTTTGCAGGAAATTCGTCTAATTTCATAAAATTAGTTTTTTGTTGAAGTCAATCAATCATAGAATATATTATATTAAACATACAATTATGAAATCACATTTATTATACAAACATGTGGTATAATATTGGAGTGTATTGCTGTTTTAAATTTTAAGAATATATGTTTTCAAAAATTTCCACACTTCTTTTAATTAAATACCATCCAATATTGATAAAAAGTCCCCTACTCTAAAAAATTATTACTATTGTTAATTAGGTTTGTTTTGAAGTGATATATATGAATTTACTTACACTGTACACGCGGACATAAATGTATCGACTGCTTTTAAATAGGAGACTGGAGGAAGCGCAGCTTGAGATTTAGCGTGCTGTGTTGACAACGTTAATAAAGACGTTACACCCAATGTCACACGGGCTGGAGCAGCTTCAGGTTTAATCCAAAACGAAACCCACTAAAAAAAATTTAATTTTCCTGCTGTTTTATTAAATTTTAAACAATAACAACATTTATCTACAATCATAATATATGGGTAGTTTAGTAGTTATTAGTCATTAGCTCATCATAAAAGGTATATCAAGGTGGTAAGTCAATGGTGTAGTGAGCATATTTCAAACCCTAAGCAAGGTATTTAAATAATAACCCACCCACTACTACATTATATATACAGCAAAACCTCGATAAGACGGAATCGCATGGGACCATGAAATGTTTCCGTGTTAACGGGGTTTCCGTCTTGACGGAGTTAGGAAAATTAAATTAAATTAAATTAAAGATTTCATATTTATTGAACAAGCGAATGTTGCATCATGTACGATAGTATGACTTCATGGTGTAAATAACTCCTTGGTCCATTGGTTGAGAAACCGAAGTGTTGTTCTTCATTGAAATATTGCAGGTTAGGTTAAAAATACCAGTTTCGTAGGCATTATAAATGTCTTTAGCTTCATAACATTTAATGAGAACTGAAGGTTTGCGTTTCCAATTTTCAACTGTATCTTAATTTACATAATTTACTTCCCCTATGATTTGTTTGCAGACGATATTGTGCCGTCGTTTGAACCGGTCAAGTCAACCATTTGAAGCTTGAAAATCACTGATGCCGAGTTTTTCTGCCAATTTAGTGGCCTCTGCTTGTAGAATAGGTCCGGAGATGGACAAGCTTTACGACCGAGAATTGATGAACCACTTGAAAAAATCTCGTTCAACTTGTTCAAATCTCACCGACACCACTCCTTTACTTTTACCAGAATTCTTACAACTCACCTACTGCTCCATTAGTTTGTTTTTATTTTTAAATGCCTCATATACTTGCGATTTTCCACACTTAAATTTCACCATGAGTTCCTTCACTAAAAGATTCTCATGTTGCTTGACTCGATTAGTTTTACTTTATTCGATAGCGTAAGAGTTGTTTTTTTCGACATGTTAAAGTATGATTGACGGAAAACGCAACAACACGAACGTAACGATATACGATTTGATACTGAACCAAGTGACTCGGATAATAATGTTGTATACTGTATAGATATAAATTTTATTTGTTTTTAATGTCATCGTACGCGCTCGTTTAACGATTATCTATGGGTATCAACAATACGAAAGTTTTGTTATATTTCCGTCTTAGTGTGGGTTTTCATCAAATTTCATTACAAAAACGTGTCCTTTTCCAGCTTGGCGAGGTTTTCGTCTTAGCGGGATAAACTTACATGTAATTTGAAACGGGACCAAAACAATGTTACGTAATATCGGGGTTTCGTCTTACCGAAGGTCTGTCTTAAAGCGGTTTTACAGTATATATAAAATTTGTTTGCTAATTTAGAACTTTTGGTATACGGCGTCATCAATAATTTAGTAAATAAAAAAAATACAATAATAATTAATTAGGTGCACTTTCATCCATACAAATTTTAATTTTTAAATTCAAATATAAATACATAAAATTGAAATAAAATAATATATAATTAAGACAACGACAAGTAATTTAATTTATAAAATGTATTTGATTTAAATAATAGAGCTCTTTCCATCAGTTCAGAAGATTTTCCCATTCTGTCTAATACTTCATCTAAATTAAGAGGAATGTTCTTTTCACAGGATAAAAGTATGAAAGATTTCAATCTTTTTTTTTTGCTTATAGTTGTCCATAGTCTATTTTTAATTATCTTAACCTGAGTAAATAAATAAAAAAATAAATATTGTTTAAAAATATTAATTCTATGTCTTAAATATATAATTAGTAGGTAAGTATAATATATAATATAATATATACATAATAAATCTATTATAAAAAATATTTGATGATGGTTGTGAGGATATAGGGTTTTTGAGGCCCTGCAAACCACTCACAATTAGAGGGGAACACTCTAACTGTGACCAACGCACCGCACCACTTGTTGACCCTAAGACAAACTCGATGGAACTCGTAAGTTTTATACACGCAGTGGAAAATGAATTCCAAAGATTTATTTTGAGGGAAAGAGAGACATAGTACCGGTTAAATCCATAAATTAAATAAGAAGAAAGAGTTTAGGGTAATCATTTGATTATATTTTACATATCACTATCATGAACATATGATGTGAGAATAATTTTTTGGTAAGGACAAATTAAATAATAATATTTGACATATGACAATTACAAAAGAAATAATATTTGACACATGGTAATTATCACAAATGAAATAATATTTGACACGTGGCAATTACAAATGAAATAATAATATTTGACACAGGGTAATTACAAATGAAATAATAATGGGAAAGGAGAGAGTTGAATAAAAACTATAATAACGTGCCTGTCGCAAGAAACATATTTTAAGTAATTTACTGTCACAGCGAGAGTAAATGGCATGACTACAGTGAATCATGGTTGTCACAGGGTTACAGGGGAAGTCGTGTTATCTACACATTCGGTTTTTTTGTTTATCGAGTGTTGATGAATCATGAACGAGCTAGCGACAGCCTTAACTGTGAAAAAAAAAAGAATATATTCATTCTAGGTATGGATCGCGTCTTGTGACGCCTATTGCTCGACTTATCGCGGGGGAGAGACATATTTACAACTGTTGACGGCGAGATCCCTGTCTGGATGTTGTATTAATTGGTAGTTTCTTCGCCAAACATTGGGCCCCTGGTTGACGCCTAGCCCATAGTCATTGAATATGGACGGCGTTGATGAAAACAAAAAAAACCCAATATGGAATCGGCTCAGCCGGGTATGGTCTGGCTGACACCGTGGTTTCGTCAACTTGAGACGGAAACTCACAGTGATGTAGGATCACCAAGACGTGCGTCAAACGAATGTCGATCGTTGACCGACGGTGTCCAGACGTTGGTCGACGATGTCCGATGTCGTTTGGAGTAAGGAAGGTCAGGGTATTTTTTTGTGAGACTTTTATACAATATAGTTTATTCGGAAAACTTGAAGCACTGCAGAGAGTGGGGGATTTATTGATTCTGACGAAATTACCTGCTTAGGTAAAAGGTTTATATTGATTCCACCGGCTATTAATTCCGCCGAATACTGTTTATAATATCTACACGACTACACATTGATTCCGCCGGACACTGTTCATCCCCCCCCCCCCCAATTGTATGTATATTTTAAAATGTATAAATGTAACTACTTTTGATAAAATTTTATCATATTTTCATAAAATTTGGTCACCGCACTCCCGCTTAAAAAGTGACACAACTGAAAAAATGTGATTTTACATCTTATCATGGCATACGTTAGGTAAATATCATACTTTTATTGTACAAAAACGTCACAAGTTGACAAGTCTATTCCTATTTTTAACCAACAGATGGCGCAAATGTAACTTTTGATAGCGTAACATTTTGCTGATACAATATTATCAAAAGTGTCATATCTCACTTGCATTTTACCACTTCAAGTGAACGTTTATTATTATTTTGTTAAAAGTGTACTATTTCGTCTTGTGCCAGAATTGTTGATGAAATTTTTTTCCATAATAGGACTATTTCGACTTGTGTCATTATTCACTAAGGTAATTTAAAATAATATTTTATTATGATATTACTTTTAAAGCATTATTTCGACTTGTGTCGTTATTAATGTAGGTAATTTAAAATATTATATTATTCTTAAAGTATTATTACGACTTATGTCGTTATTAATTAAGGTAATTTTAAATGTTATTTGATTTATACAATTTTATTTTTAGTTGTGACGTTAATAATTAATTAGCTATCATCCTTCTTCAGTTGTATTTCGAGTTATGACAGTTTTTAATAAATTTTATTAAACAATTTTAAGTTGTGACACGAGTTATGTTTCAGTATTTACAAGTTGAAAATATTTAAAAAAATATTCTTTCAATGTCTAGTCGGGCTAAAAGTATAATGAATCTTTTTCAAACACAAATAGCAAAAAAATCAATGCCTGACAAAGAGATATCGACATGGATAAATAGAAATAAAAATAAACTATTCGGTTTAAAGTGAACTCAATTTTAATCACACAATAATTTTAATTTTAATTAGGATCTAATGATAATCCATTAGGCTTACGTGATATGTGTGCTCCAGATGATATTCCTCATTGTAGTACACTTCTTGAAAAACCAAGGGAGGAAACATCAATGCAAGGCAATGAGATATTGACACTGATAAATAGTAATAAACTTTTTTTTTTATTAGGTTTAATGCGAACTCAATATTAATTACACAATAATTTGAATTGTTATTAGGATCTAATGATAATCCATTAGGCTTACGTGATATGTGTGCTTTAAATGATATTCCACATTGTAGGACACTTCTTGAGAAACAAAGGGAAGAAAAATCAATGCAAGGAAATGAAATATCGACACTGATGAATAGTAATAAATGGTTTTTTTATTAGGTTTAATGTGAACTCAATATTAATTAGGTAATAATTTATATTTTATTTAGAACCTTCTGGTAAGTTATTAGTCTTACGTGAGCGAGATGAAGAGTGTAGTGCCCGAAAAAAATTATCAGTAAACTACGAAATTTCACCATTACACAGTAACTGCAGTGATTTTTATGATTCAGATGTAGACCCGGAGTAATATTGCAAAATTCTATCACCAAAAAAGATCAATAGACCTTCAACCAGCGATTCCTCATCTTCGTCCGGTTCTATTGATAACCATGCAGTTATGTATGAACAAAATGATGAAAATGCAGGAATAAATAATAATAGCAATAAACGTACAGAAATAAATTCCAATGCAGAACTTTAAACTATGAGAAAAGGAAAAAAGAGAAAGGTGAATTCTAATCAATGGACTATCAAAAAAGCAAAAATTAACCGAAATTCTGGATAAAGCTATACTTCAGGTTCTAAAAGTAAAAAGAAATATGATGTAAGAAAATTGCGTCCTCCCTGCGGTAATCAGTGTAAACAAAAATGTACTTCAAAAATTGATGAGACTCAAAGGCAGAATATTTTTGAAAAATATTGGTCGTTAGGTGATTTGAGTAAGCAGTGCAGTTACATAGCAACCTGTATGCTATCCATCAAGCCCAAATACAGATATTCATCAACTGAAAATCATCGTAAGCTAAATAACGCATTACTTTGAGATAAACAAAACTCGTTTTCATGTGTGTAAACATTTTTTTAAAGCTACACTTGATATAAACGATCATCCAATTCGAACTGTCATTAGTAAAAAAGAATCCCTACATCTCTCCAAACAGAATTACGCGGAAAACACATGAAACATAAAACAATTTCAGATGAATTAAAAAATGATGTCCGCCAACACATTGATTCCATACCTAGAATTGAATCTCATTATCTTCGAGCACAAAAAACACGAGAATATATCGCTGGAGGATATTCACTATCAAGTTTATGGAGAGACTACCGAGATGATTGTATAACTGCTGGTCGTTCACTTGTTAATCTTGTAATGTATAGTAAAATATTCAACGAAGAATATAACATAAGTTTTTTCACACCCAAAAAGGACCAATTTGAATTATGCACTTCCTTCCAGAACGCCGTGGGAGAAGATAAAGAAAAATTTAGAGAAAAGCACGAAACACATCAACGGGAAAAAGAGTTGTCGAGAAAGGAAAAAGATGAAGACAAAAAGAAATCCAATACAAATTATATAGTATCTGTTTATGACTTACAAGCAGTTTTGCCGGCTCCACGTGGTGACGTTTCTGTGTTTTATTACAAATCTAAGTTAAATAGTTTCAATTATACTATCTCCGAGTTAAATACCGGTCAAACTGAATGTTATTTCTGGCACAAAGGAGAAGGAAATCGTGGAGTTGAAGAAATTGCTATATAGCTGTGTTCTTATGTATTTACAAAATACAATTAAAGATAGAGAAGATAATGGTTGCACCGATTTGTTGGACTTTGTTTTTTATTCAAAAAATTGCTGTGGTCAGAAAAAAACAAGTACATGATTGCTCTTTATGTGTATGTCGCATCCACATAGTGAAACTACTCATTTCATGAACTGGATATCCAGATAGTGAAATTCATCCAGATCGTGAATTTTGACGAAAATACATTATATGGACATCCATTTCATGAAATGGACAATACCTATATCGTGTACTTTGTGTAATTATTATTTTATTATAATAATTATAATAATGATTCATAAACTATCATTATACATTTATACGTATATTATATTTAATTTTTCACGATTGATTACTATATAGGTAATTTTCTATATTGTTCTATACACAAAAATATAGCAATTATAGTCAATAAATTATATCATATTACATTATATTTTTATTTTATTTTTCATAAACCATACGTATATTATATTTTATAAACAACAGTGTTACCTATGTCCTATATTTAGTGTTATAAAATATTCATACATTTATACGTATATTGTATTTTATTATATAAATAATTATATTTTAACAAAAATATTTTTATTTTATTTTTCACGATTGATTATGACATTGACTGTTAACATGATGATATGACATTTAACAGGGAAACAACAAAAAAACGGACGATTTTGAAATAAATCAATGTGTTATATTTGGAGTACCAAAAGTTGATAGGGGACCTACAGATCCCCCAAACATAATTTGTGTGATCACGGAACAAAAAAAAAAAAGGATTACATAAACTTGGAACAAAATATGGTTTACTCAAAGGATGGTTCAGTAGTGAATGTTTGAAAAAATCAACAACTCAATTTCTCACTACTGATCAAGTTGATAAAAATGTTGAATTTTCGGTGCGAGAAATGATTAAAAAAATTTCAGGAGGGCAAGGATTTTTGTCTTGTTCGTGTAAGGCAAAAAATCCTTGCCAATCAAGTAGGTGTGCTTGTTTTAAAAATAATATGCAATATACGTATAAATGTATGAATATTTTATAACACTTTTTATAGGACATAGGTAACACTGTTGTTTATAAAATATTATATACGTATGGTTTATGAAAAATAAAATAAAAATATAATGTAATATGATATAATTTATTGACTATAATTGCTATATTTTTGTGTATAGAACAATATAGAAAATTACCTATATAGTAATCAATCGTGAAAAATTAAATATAATATACGTATAAATGTATAATGATAGTTTATGAATCATTATTATAATAAAATAATAATTACACAAAGTACACGATATAGGTATTGTCCATTTCATGAAATGGATGTTCGTTTCATGAAATGGATGTCCATATAATGTATTTTCGTCAAAATTCACTATCTGGATATCCAGTTCATGAAATGAGTAGTTTCACTATGTGGATGCGACATGTATACTGTTATGAAGTTTCCAAATATCAACTCGATTACCCATAAATATATAATAACTGGTCATACACAGAATGAAGGGGACTGTGTTCATTCCACAATCGAAAACAAGTTAAAAATTCATTAAAGTTCGGTCCCATTTATGTACCATCTCAGTATGCACAACTAATACGAATGGCAAAGAAAAGGGGAAACCCATACAATGTTAACGAGTTGACACATTTAGATTTTTCGGCAATTAAGGCACTGGTAGATGATCTCAAACTCAATTTCAGTCAAGTGAAGATTTGTGCAATTCAAATCAGCTTCTCCCACTACATTGTCTAATAATTATAAATTAAATTTTGTAATTAAAATAAATACAGTTATCAATCATTGTTAATTTTTTAAAATCTATAATAATATACCTTCAATAATATTTACAATTGAAGTGTCACACATAATATTATGTTCTTCAATGTTGTTTGTTT
Organism: Diuraphis noxia; assembly: GCF_037042655.1. NCBI lineage: Eukaryota > Metazoa > Arthropoda > Insecta > Hemiptera > Aphididae > Diuraphis > Diuraphis noxia. The sequence continues at coordinate 100,921,285 of NW_028301711.1, read as the reverse complement.
CAATATTACTCAGATCCATTTCCTGTGTTACATTATTATAAATATCAAAGTAATAGCAAGTAGGTACATAATTTAAAAAAAAAATAGTTAAACCATACCACATGGTCCATAATTGTATTAATATTAGTTTGGGGATCTACTAAATGTTGAGGCGTGATTTCAAGCTGAATGTTGTTCTCAACACCACTGATTTCAAGCATACCTAATTATGTTGTATTATCCATACATGAAGAATGATCTCTGACAATTGAAGCAGTATCTAGGTCCATTACATTTTCATTTTCACTTACATTAAATTTAAAAAAGTAATTGTTGTTATTTATTATTTATATTATAAGACATACCTAAACCTAATAACTAAAATTTAAAAAAAACACTGGACAAGATTCAAAAACATGACGTGTTGGGCAATACTAACCTAATCTGTTTCACTAAGCTTGACGCAAGTTGAGTTATTTTAATTTTTAAATAAATTATAATAAATTATTTTCAACAAAATAATGGAAAAAAAAAAGGTAAATTAGCCTCGAAATTATCAACTAAAAATTGTTTTGATTTTATTACATTATCACATCGCAGTATAGTAATAATTCATTACTAATGAATAATATTCAACTCTTAATAATCAGTAATAGTTTAATTAATTACTTACCTTTTTGACACACTTTCTTTTGTACAAAAAATGATTTAATATCAGCACATCGTTTTTTTTTTTTTGGTTTCTTTTCCAACAAGAATTTAGGTTAGGTTAACAACTACATTTTACAGAAGAGTTATCTATTTTTAATAAAATAAATATGAATATCACTGCACCAGAACTTCAAATGAAAATAATAAAATAAAGTACCAAATTGCAATGCAATATATTGTGTATAATTCAGTCGATCCGCACAAAATAAGTGGCTGATGCAAAGGTTAGGTGGCTTAGCGAACTAAGAACTAACTCACTAATGTACATACTATCGACTATCGTAGAAAATATCTTTTAAATACAGCAATCACAAATTGTTATTTGGTATTTCCAGTATGTTACGGTTTCGTGTATCATATTATTATCTTATTTCGTATAAGTATAATAAATAATATCTATGTATTGAATGTCCGATTCCGATATGTCACCCAGTTCTATTTATTATTTTTATATTCAATGAAGGTCCGCGGAATGCCCGCTTACACTTTATTACACTAATATTTAATTTGTCGATGCACAAACTGCTGCGCAGTTTTTACAAAATCGCCTTGCCATACATTCTATCGTACTATTATACATCTATGCTACTGCCGCATTTTCCTTTTAACTATCTAATATCAAGTATTTACCATATTCCTATATTATATTTCTTTCAATGCATGCAATCAATTGAATTATTTACCTAAATAAAATAAACACATATATTATATTTTGCCAAGAGATACCCACCCCTTTGATAAATTTCTAAGGGCTAAGCAATTGCATTATTTTATGTGGTGAAAATGTCGTTTCTTAGTTATGACTGTAGCCTTCTCGGTTCTTTCCCGCGCGAAACAGTTTTCACGTTAAGGATTTCAATTTTATTCAATATTTTTGGCTGTAATGTGCTGCTACCTACGGTCGTTGCCATAGACATAATATAGATGGACTGTGCGTTTAGCCCTTATCATGTCAGCAATAATAAACTTAGGTAGAAGGTAAATAATCATGGAAAAATGTTTATCTCAACATTTTTCATCCATGATGGTTGAGTTGCCGCGTTTTTTTGTTTTACATTTTTTGATTCCAGTTATAATAGCGTAATATTAACATATAGACATAATATAGATCATAATCTATATTACATGTATGAATATTATTATCTGTTATAATAAAATATCATAGAATACATAAAACATTGCATTAAGGATAATATTTTATATTATTAATTCAAGTTTTATTAGTTTTGGTTGTTGATAGTTTGTAAAACAGTGATAAAATGGTAAATATATGTTCTATTAAAAGCTGTAGAAACATTGGTAAGAATGATGTTCATATGCATAAGTAAGTTAAAAAATTATAGAATTTTAATATTTTTTATATTTTTAATACATTTAACTATTTGACATATTATGTTTTTAAGATTTCCGAGTAATGAACAAATTGCAGTGATATGGACTAACACAATTAAAAAAATACAACCATCGTACGTCATGCCTTAAATTTATTTTCATTCTTAAAAAAATAAATAATAAATATTTAAATAATTAAGGTATTTATTTTACATTTTACATGTCTATTGTCTTATCAGTTATCACTTTTATTTACACAAAATAATACCTTGGAATAAAAATGTTAAAAATGTTTTATCCATGCTATTTTACCTTCTCCGGTCTTGTCATTTAGGCTGAATTTATTGATGGTGAGGGGGGAGGAACGCGCAGTCCATCTATATTATGTCTATGGTCGTTGCGACATCGAATACGATTTCCCCCTCCACAGTAAACTAAAATTATATTTGTCAGTATCGGCAATCAGCGCGCCCGCGCGCGTAATAATTTCTAGGAATATTTTAGATATTATGAAATAATTTAATTTTGGTAACTATTGCTAATATGTAATTGCTGGATGAATCTAAAATTAAAATACACACTGATACTGTTATAATATTATATAGGTACTCATACAATACTAATATAAGCACACTTCCTAATTGGTATAATATACCTAGTATGCGCGGGCCCTATTCAGCAAATTACTTTTAGTTGGATGTTAGTTCATTCAACAGTATTGATTCATCAAATCTTGTCAATTTAATTTTAGTCATTGTTTTTTAACTGTTTTAATTAAATTGCAAAAAAGTGTTTTAATGTGCGTTTTCGTGTTATTTATTTTGTATGTTAACGTATTTAAATGTTTGGTTGCTATTGACTGATATTTATGATGTCACCAAAAAAATTACGCTAAAAAAAACGAGCTACTGGAAAGAAGGCAGTTAGTAAGCGTATGAAAAATATAAAACTCAAAAAAACGTAAGTATGACATTTTAATTAATAATAATCCGTTTTATAACTTATTTCAGTACCTACTTTAGATACTTGCATGTAAATTATAAGGCACCCGGGGATATGGCCACATTTCACCTTTTTTTCCATAGGTATACGGTAATTGGGCCACCAAAATTTTATATTTATTACAGGTAGGCCCGGTAATTGGGCCACTAAAATTTTATATTTATAATAGGAAGACCCGGTGATTGGGCCACTATTACATTTTAAATTGTAATAAAATAATATTTAAGAGGATGTCAGCGCACTATTTGTTTATTATAGATTATTATTATAGATTATTTGTTTATTATATATTATAGATTACTTAAAATCATAGAAAAAATGATTCTGCGTAAATGCGTTTTGTCTATGTGGCGGGTGGGCCAGATAGAGAAAACAAATAATGCGCTGACATCATCTTAATATAATACATATTTTTATATAAATTGATACAAATCCTAATACTGCAGCGCACACGAAACTTTACTCGAAGCGGCTGCGTATGCCTTATCAAAAGGTAATAAGTTATCCAATATCTTATGATATAGAATTATCAATTGTCATCAAATAAAATGGATAAAAGTAGTCATACGCGTTGTGTGCAAAGATTATGAAACATTGTAAATTGTGATCGTTTAGTTAATTAGCAAACTATACGATCGATATCTAGTAGTACACGCGTGGTTCGTAATATAAAGTAGGTACAATGGAAGTGTTAATGTCTGAAAGAGGAAAAAAATTATTAATTTTTAATAGTTACCTATAAATTTTCTTTTGCTCATGAGAGTCATGCGGCAAAACTCGTTGGCTATGTGCCAAGAACACATGTCCAGCCAAAATGTATACAATTTCAAATAATATGCAAATGGGTACGTACATTAAAACTATTATAACCATAAATAGGAATATTGAAGTAGTTTTAATATTATTTTTTAACAGATGAGTCAAACTTACAACATAACCATGATGAAGAGACAAAACAAATTGTGCGTCAAGTTCTCAGGACTTCCACAAAAAGAAAAGCAATCGAAGATACTTCGGTAAGACCATCCAAGATTGTTATATCAGGAATTGAGAACTGTACATCAGTAGATAGGTACCTACTGATTTACTTATATTAAATGATATAAACCAATTACGCGATAATGTATATCGAGCTCGCCGACAAATTTTACCTGTATTGCCAAAAAATATTAATGAAGTAGAAACAAATGATATTATTACCAACACAAAAAAGAAAACTTTTTATTAATAAATAATAAAATTGACAATATTATTATTTTTTCCACAATGACCAATTTAAATTTCCTATGTTCGTTAGAAAGTATTTATGTTGATGGCACTTTTGAATACTGTGCAAAACATTTTTATCAGTTGTTTTCTATTCATGGTTTTAAAAATAATTCTTATGTTCCTTTAGTATTTTGTCTGCTTCACGACAGACAAAAAGATACTTACCTATACTAAAACATTAAAGTCAATTATCCTCTATTGCTCCGATCATGGCTTACAATTTAAGCCAACACGCGTTATTGTTGATTTTGAAAAAGGACTTCAAGAAGGAATTAAGAATACATGGGTTGATATCGAAATTATAGGATGTAGATTTTACCTAGCGCAATCATGGTGGCGAAAAAATTCAGGCAGTTCGCTTAAGTAAAGAATACAAAGATAATACTTCAGATGTAGGAAAATGGCTAGGAAATGTATTTGGAATACCATTTTTAAATCTAGAAGAAGTAGGCGACTGTTTTGCAATAGATTATATAAGTGAGATGCCACAAAACAATAAACTCGCAGCATTTTCTGATTATATTTTTGACACTTATATTAGTGACGATGCTCTTTTCCCTCCGCATATGTGGGCGTTACGTTCTGAAACTGTAACTCAAACTACAAATGCCGTCGAGTCTTTTCATTCACATTTCAAAAATAATTTCTATATGTCACATCCAAATATACATAATTTTTTAAATGTTGTATTGCAACTTCAATCAGAAGTTTATATTAAAATTAAAAGTATAGGAACAATAAAAACAAGAAAGCAAACTTTAGTTCGACAAAATTTTATTCTTAATGAAATAAAAAAATATGAAGAAGGGGAAAAAACCTTATTTGAATATGTACAATCTGTATCATGTTATTAAAAAAAAAAAAATTATATTTTTAAATATTATATTAGAAAAAAATTATTTCATATTAATTATTATTTGACTGACTTTATAGATCTAAATTTTTTGTATTATATTTTTATGTACCTATTAGAAAATGTTTTTTTCATATTATTTATTTTTTGAACTAACTTTGTGGACTTTATATTATATTTGTAAAATGAGTATTGGCATTATTTATGAAAATTATTTATTATTATTTATTATTGGACTGACTTTATAGATCTAAATGTTTTGTATTATATTTTTATATACCTATTAGAAAATGTTTTTTTCTTATTATTTATTTTTTGAACTAACTTTGTGGTCCTTATATTTGGACCTTGTTATATATTAAATTAGTTAAATCTGTATGGTGGTATTTTAAAAAAAATATTGATTATTTGACGAATTGTATTTTTATATGTTAAAACAATAATAATTAGTTAATAAACATAATATATTCGTATTAATAGTATATTTGTGTGCAATACTTTTATGGCCCAATCTCCGGGTACACTTTAAAAATATATATTTAATTTGTGGCCCAATCTACGGGTAGTAAAATGTAAACAAATATTTTATACGAAACAGGTAGTTAAATTGTGGCCCAATTCTCGGGCGCCCAAATTATAGTATTGGGATTGGGATCATGAGATTATTATTTTTGTTACATTTAAATGATAGTTAGATGTAATTATTTTAATGAAGGTCTATTACTACTACCAGCTAATGGATTAGATGACATTACTGAAAATCCTGCCACGGATAATTAAGATGAATCTAGTATGAATCTAGAATCTTCTAATTTTGATTACCTATAAGTTAAGTATATTAGTTTAGGTTAATGTTATAAATTAGATGAGTATTATATATATTTTTTATTAAGTAATAGTATCTAATAATGCAATAAATACAAATTGCATAGGTACGTGTGGATATTATAAAACATAACGTGTATTATGAATTTTATGCGATCTGTCGCAGACGAAGGTTCAGACAGAGACAATAATAAACATCGCTCCCGAAATCCGAATAAACACAATCGTCTGCCGGCCGTTGCCTTCGAGTAGTAAGGAGCCTTGTATTTAATTTTTACGTATTAAGTCAATATTTGAACTTCAAATGCAAATAAAAAAAAAATTGTGCCTATATATTCTTATAAATAACTTATGAGGAACTTTGTATTAAATTTTCAAGTATTTTGATTGGACCAAAAAAATTTTATCAACACTTCATAAAAAAATTTTCAGAAATATTGAAAATTTCAGTTGTCTATAAATATCTCAAAAAAATCAAAATATTTTTAAAATCAAATAATGCAAAGAAAATGCCAATCTTAATAACTGGTAAAATTTTCAAGTATCTACGACTTATATTTTTTGAATAATAACAAATATTTAAAATCGTTTGAGGATAATTAATCGTTATCGTTACACTATTTCGTAAAAATTTAAAATTCCATCTATTTGATTGGGTGGGGTTGGGGACATGTACGTTAACTTGCATGAGCTACCGAGTTCTATACAAGATATGCATAGGTAACATTATTGATATATTGTTAGAAATTACATCATGGAAAGACTTGAAAACTTCTGGAAAAGTTAAATTTCTGGCAACAGTATTATGTGACAGTAAAATTATTGTTTCACGCTGTAGTCTCTCCGATATTAACTACACTTTTCAAGTAAGTAAATGTTTTCAAAAAAAGTATATTGATTTACATGAAGTAGTCAATATGATTGATGATACACTAAATATTCTATCAAAATGCCGAGGAAATGCTTCTACTCGGTTAACAGAAATTTATAAATCGTCTGAGTATGGCTAATATTCAAAAAGTGTATTTAAAAATTCCAAGGAATTGTTCAAGACAAAAGAATCGTAAATAGTATCAAAAAAATATTTTTAATTATCCATAATTATTTAATTATTTTATAATGTCATTAATGAGTCAAAATCACGTTTTTCACAAAAAACATTAAAATGCTCCATGCTATCTTTCATATTTAATTTCCAACAAGTTAATAAATGAAAATACAACTCCATATCAATGAAATAAATCAGACTTTATCATAAAAGTATTAGTAGATGATTTTCAAGCACTTATTTCAAACGATAAAGGTATGGTATTTAATTTATTACGTTCTAAGTTTAGATCATGAAAACAAAAATGGAACCGTGAAAAACTTGAAATGATTTCGGTAAATTCCATGTTTGTTTCTTCCGTTTCCGCAGAACATTGAATCATTTACTTTTTGTTTAACCATTTGTCTATAATAATTGTAAAAAGCACAGAAAAAAAACTGAATTTATTAGTTATTTGAAAAAAAAGTAAGATTTAAACTGCGAGCGTGTATTGTATTCGATGTACTGTGTGACTAGATGGAATTCAATGTATTATTCAGCAAAAAAAGTTATTGATTATAAAGAAAAGCTAATTTTAGTTTTTGATCTCTGAAATTAAAAAAGCTGAAAAACTCCGAGTGGAAGTTTTTAGAAGAATATTGCCATGTTATGGAACCATTAGCGACTGGTACAGATGAATTACCTACAGAGAGAGAAGAAAAGTTTTTTAGGCTATGTTGCGCCCACAATTTTATCTTTAAGGCGATTTCAAATTAACTACAGTAATTTAGTTCACTGTAAACCTTTAAGCCCTATAATAATCAATGGTCTTAAAAGACGATTTGAATACATGTTTGACTTAACTAATCATAAAATTATGCCATTTATATTAGCTTCAATGAGTCATCCTAAATTTAAAAATAATCAGGTACTAGCAAGATTTGCAGAAACATGTAAACAATTATTTATCAATTAATGTATTTCATTAAGTGTTTCAACTTGTTTAGGTTCAGATTCAGATTATTCTGATTCTGATCCTGAAAGTGATGGTAGTGATCATACAATTCCCATGAATAAACCATCTGAAACTGGAAAAATGAGGTAACGTAATTTAATTAGCTCTATCATTTTTAAATAAAAAAAAAACAGATTTAAATGTATTAAATTCTTTTAAATATGTGAAACAAATATTTTTAAAATATAATACCACTCTCCCATCTTCTGCCCCAGTCGAAAGACTATTTAGTACAGGCATTAAAATTTTAACGCCTAGACGTAATCGTCTTGGGAACCAAATGTTTGAAATGCTTCTATGCTGTCGATGTTTATGTCTTAAAAATGTAAGGTTTGTTTTGTAGGCATATTTTACATACACATGAAAGAAAAAATATTTTAATATTAAAAACATTTAATTACAAAAATAGTGAGGAAGGTATGCTCAACACAATTAACTAGTTTTGTAGGTTTGTTTTATGAACATATGAATATATGATTGGGTAAAAATTTTTATTTTACACTATGTTTAATATTTTTATTATACACTATGTATTTAAATATGTTTTATTATAAGTATTTAGTTATGGATTCTATTACATTTAAAAAAAAAATACAACTTGTTAATTTACACAATTACAATTAAATGCCATCTAAATTAAATATATTTTAAGTGATCAATTTTTTTTTTTTTTAGGTGACTAAAAGTGACAATATTTTGTTTACTGTGGTATTTGTAAAAGTTTCATGTTTTAATAACTTCCACTCATCGACTAGTTTATAAAAGTCTACCTTGAATGGCATTATTTTTGAAATTTTTTCTATATCATTCACACTTCTAGCTTTTTTTTTTTTCATCAATTTTCAGACACCTAAAATATTTCAGTTTTGAAGAATCTTGAATAATAAATAATAATAATAATTTTTATTTAACAAAGACAATATACATTCACACTAATATATAAGAAGAAATATGTAAGACACATGTTTGCAACTTCCCTTTAGGCATATGCTTGTTATGGGGGGTATAAAAGTTTGAGTACAATACAAGATAGCAAAAAAGAAAAACAAATTATCCTAAGATTTACATTTGTAAAACTAATAGAAAAAAAGAAAAACATTTTTAGCAAACAGTATAATCACAAAACTTATATAACTCAATTAGCATACAGTATAAACACAAATCTTATATAAATTAAGACGTTTTATCATAAATTTAATATATGAGATCTAAAGTTTTCAGAAAAGATTTAAATATACATATATTTCTGTATTTATAAATATTAATATTAAGCTGTCTACATATCGGAGAAACTGTGGATATAGAACTTTTTAGACCTAATTGCTTTTTAGAGATAGGTACACTTATAGTAATATTCTCTTTATACCGAGTATTATATGAGTGATTAAGTCTAGCTAGATTATGCTTAAACCTGTATAAACTTAATAGGATATTTCTATAATATACATTTTGAAAGCATGGAACATTAAGTTCTAAAAAAGCAGAATCATTACTATAATACATAGGTCTCAATAGTAAAAATTTAATTAACGTATTAAGTGTGATTTTAAGCCGATATGTATGTGAATCATATGCTTGACCCCAGATAGGTACAAATACCGTAATTAACAATGGATTGTGTTAGGGATAGATATAGTAAACGTTTGATGTGAATATTAAATAAGAACCTGACATCATGAAAAATAAATAAAAATTTTCTAACGGTATTAATTAAATTATTTATACGAGAGGCACATTTTAATTTACTGTCAATAGTTATACCTATGTATTTTATAACGTTAACCTGTTCCAATATTATACAGCTATTGCAGTTACTATTACATTGCACTGAGTGAACGGTTATTTTATTGTATAAGTTAAGTTCGGAAGTACTACTAAATAGACAATAGTATATATTTAGATTTGTTAAGGTTTAACTCTAATAGATTGATATCAAACCATTCTTTAACTTTGTTTATAATACTGTTAGCGTTTGAGTATAATAAGTCAGTATTTTTATCTGTTACAAGAATTACAGTATCATCAGCATAGCTGATAATTTTAGAACTAACATTCAAATTTAATAAGCCATTAATATAAATAACAAATAAAATGGGACCTAGAACAGTACCTTGAGGAACATCATGCGAAATGTGTAATTGGTTACTGTACCTATGTATTATTTATTTTTACTAATTGTGTCCTATTTGATAAGTATGATTGCATTAGATTATATATATTTCTTCTAAAGCACGGTTTAAGATAGAATGGTTGAGCGACGATTCATACAAGCCCACGGTACATTACGGCGGAAAAGTTTCTTATCAAATAAATGTTTTTACTCACTGGATACTAGCGCCCCCAGTGCCAACATGGCCTATCACTAAATGTTGGCACCAAAAACAATAATCCCAGACGGCATTTTACTATTTACTATTTGGCCATACCACAAAATAGAAAATACACAGTACGTGTTCAACCTTCGAACGTTTAACACGTGTGTATCGCGAGTGCGTCTTTATCAAGCTTCCGATAGCATATCCAAACCGTCTTCATTCTTCAGGTGATATGCTTAGTGTTTGACCAAAAACCCCCAATATGTCCACCAGTCCCCCAAAAGGGCACTCTCCTAGGATAAAACCTGCAAAAATAGGTGCAGCAGCTCAAAAACCTCAAAAAATTACAACAACCAAACTTACATACAAGCCTACCAAAAATACCACATCGCCAATTAAACTCGATAAGCATACCTCAAAACCACAATCCAGCCCGGGTACATCATTAGCAAGCGATAACGCGGTCGCTAATCACAGTATCCCCGCCTCCCTATCTACATCGCATAATCACTCTATCGCTAATGAACCCATTAGCACTATCGATAACATCCACACTGTATTCAATTATCCACCGGCCCCAACGTCTTTAAATAATACACACAGCATGAATATACCACAACACAACAAAAGTGATATCACATTTGCAACAATCACTGCAAACAACAAAACACCGTCGAGAGACTAGGCAATAGTCTTCAACTCCATAGACGGCATTCCACAAAAAGAGTATGTTATAGCAGTTGGAAAAATAGTCTCTTCCAAAAATATCTCATTCGTATCTAGAATTTCTAACAACCGGTTCTGCATATTCCTATCTAGCAAACAAATCTTAGAGAACCTATTAGACACACACCCTACCATAACAATTAACAACCAGGATCTACAAATTCGAAGACTCAACAACACAGCCAAAAGGATAATAATATCCAACGTCTGTCCTTCTATCAACAACCAAAGCATCCTTGACCAATTAAAAATGCTTAACATTATTCCTGTCTCTCAAATAAGCCACCTCAAAGCTGGAATTTTCGCAGAAGGATACGATCATATTCTCAGTTTCCGTCGACAAATGTACATAAAATACAACGACATTCCAAAAATACCAAGCTCTATATTAATCAATGCAAACGACTCACAATTTCACATATTTTTCACGGACGATAAAATAACATGCTTCAACTGCAAATCTATGGGACACACCTCCTCGACGTGCAAAAAAGAAATGGTAAACATCATGGAAATATCTACCCCACCTCACCAGACAAATGTAACTGAGATAAATTCTACGTCAGATAACCAAAAAATCGACCTTATCGAAAACTCCCAACCTTCTAACAAGTCCCCAATGCTCATTACCTCAATTTACCACCTCAAATTGTAACGTCACCACAGAATCATTACCTCACAAACGTCAGGCACCTCCAACATAAATCTCCTCAGCCCCCCCCCCAGCCCACTATTCACAACTCCCCAAGAGTCACTGCTCCTAGAGGAAAAAAAAACAACATAAAAAAATCAAAACGACAGAAAAAACCTCAGTTTCTGAAAACACCCTAACCAATCAAGACACACTCTTCTCTCTATCGGATTCATTGCACAAGCCAGAAAATCGTACCCGATCAAATTCGAGCAAACGTTTTTCAGAGGACTTGAACACTCATTTGCTCATTTGGACCCCATCAGCCATATTTTCGAGCAACATAATCAATCGAACTTAAATTTTTCACAATTTAAACACATAATAGAAATTATTGCCACACTTGAACAACCGCTAGACACAATCCAAGAATATGAAGTAGAAGGAGACCACATATTGGAATTACTTGAAGCATCCACGGGAGCTTCAATAGCTGACTCTGAAACTTACTGATTCATAGCTATACATGCACATTACACAATACCCAACACTTGAAAAAATCCATAACAAGACAAACCAACATGACTAAATATCATATTAAAAAAAAAAAAAAAAATGGTTAGTATTATACAGTGGAACCTCAACGGCTTCTTCAAAAAACAAGAAGAGCTGAAACTCATCATACAAAATCAAGTTCCCCAAATTCTATGCCTCCAAGAAACTAATTTCAAAGACAACTGCACCGCCCACCTCAAAAATGATGTAGGATTTAGTAAAAATAGAACCACATCAGATAGAGCCAGCGGAGGAGTCACAAAATTTATAAAATCCAACATACCAAGCAAAGAAATAAAAATAAACAGCAACCTTGAAACAATAGCTATATCCGTCGAACATAACGAAACATTCACAATATGCAACATTTACCTCCCAAACCAAACTGATTTTTCATTAACAAACCTGGAAAATATTATACGACAACTTCCTAAACCCTTTATACTAGTAGGAGACTTCAATTCACACAATATAATTTGGGGCTCATACAGCTCCAACCCAAGGGGAAAATTAATAGAAAAACTTATACAAAATGAAGACCTTGTACTGCTCAATGACACAACTCCAACGCATATAAACCTAGGAAATGGTAACTTTTCTAACATAGATCTATCTCTAAGTACGCCATCTATTGCACAGAGGCTCAAATGGGAGGTACTTTCAGAAATTTCAGCAGTGACCACATTCCAATCAAAATCAAAATATTACCAAGAGAAGTGAAAAATAAATACTCAAACAAACAAAGGTGGAATTTAAAAAACCCAAATTGGAACCCGTATACCGACTAGAAGAAGAAATCCAAAAAATAGTCGAACTTAACATCTTTAATATAGAAGAAACTACCAATACCTTCACAAACCTTATAATCGACAGCGCGAAAAAGGCAATAGGCACAACCTATCAATCAAAAAAACCCAGAGTACCCTGGTGGAACGATAAAATAAAAGAAGCCGTATCCAACAAAAACAAAGCACTAATAAATTTCAAAAAAAAGCAGACCCCCCGAAAATTTCATTGACCTTAAAAGACTCAGAGCCAAAAGCAAGTAGGGGAACCTGGGGAAGAATGGGATACTTAATGCTTAACATCGATTTTCCAGTATTCTACTTAATGTAATGCTCACAATTCTCAATCAATAAATGTTTAACAGTTAAATATCAATTCACTTCAATGATCAAACAAATTACTCAAATATATTTTACTTTATTATTAATATTACAAAAAAAAAATTTTGCCCCATTCTGCCCCTACCTTGGGGTAGAATGGTGTATACATTTTAACATATTATTTTTTTGAACAGAAATACTTATTTTTATTCATTTATTTTTTTTTTGAACAATATTTACATGTATGAGTTGCTTCATCGTCGCTCTCAACTCCTGCACAAGATTTGTGGGACCACTTCATACATTCTAGACAACTAATCCATCCTTCATTGGACTTTGAATATAGTTTTTTACAATACAGACACTTGGCGTCCGGATCATCTTCACTTGAAGTTGAATCTTCTTTCTCTCTTTGAACTTTTCTTTTCTTTTTTAATGCAGGTTTTAATAATTATCTCTTCGTTAACTTGTTTTTCTCTGATTTTCTTTTCTTTTTCTTCTTTATTTATTTTTTTTGCTGTTTCCAAAGATATTTTAAGTCGTTCTTATAAGGCGATTCTGTTAAAATAGCTGTTTTACCTCTCTTTCGTGGATTTCTTTTTTCTACTTGTTTCACTTTAGGAATAGGTAAAATATTTTCAGGCGATTCAATCGGAAATGTACTTTGTTTACTATAAAGCAAAGGTAAACACTGCGGCTCATTCAAAACAACTGTAGCTTGGTCAGTCGTTTCCGAGTTCAAATGTTGATTATTTACGTTTTCATTTACTCCAGCATCTTTTTCAGTTGACGAAGTAGTAGGTACAATGTCAGTTACAATCGATGGCAAAAAATCTTCATCACTAAAAACATTATTGTTTGGAGGCCATATTCCAGTTGCTTCAAAACCTTTAATTGCTGTTTTCATGGTTGCAGCATGTATGAATGCTGCATCAAATAATGATGAAATATTTCCTAAAGTAACTACTTTGCCCGGATTGCAACGAAGCCATTTTCTAACTTCATCTTCATAGTATGTGCTTAATGGTTTCATGAATGATACGTCACATGGTTGTAATCTATGAGAACAATGGGGAGGAAAGCATAATAAAACCACTCCATTTTCTCTAGCTGCATTAATAACGGGAAGATTTTTAGTATGTGAAGAATGACCATCAAAAAGTAATAGAACTGGATCTTCTTTTGTTGCCCTTGAAAATGCAATAAATTTCATAAACCATTTAAAAAAAAGCTCAGAAGTAATCCATCCTGTTTTATGACATTCGACCAACGATTCAGATGGTAGTCCCGTTGAAAAATGTGGTTGATTTCTTCTTCTCGGGAAAATTAACATTGGAGGGACATACGCGCCACTAGCTGAAAAGCATATTACTGCAGTAACCGTTTCTCCACGTTCAGCAGATGTTAAAATGCATACCTGTCGTTTCCCTTTAGTAGCTAATACTTTTGACTGTCCTTTTGGATTTACTGTGATACCAATTTCATCGCAATTGTATATTCTATTCGCATTCAGCTTATATTTATCAATGCAACCAGTTAATAAATTGAAGAACTGAGTATAAGCTACTTTATTAAAACCCATAGCGCGAGCACCAGATGTGGCTTCAGGTTTTCTTAAGCTCAAATCTGGGTGTCTTAATAAAAAACTATTCATCCAATCCTGACCAGCCATTCTATCAGCCTGATTAAAACGGTGAGAGCAACCATTTATTTCGGCAAGCTGGAAAGCCAATTTACGAAAATCTAACATCGTTAAACCAAAAAGTCTTTTTTCCATAGACTTTAAATAATCAACTAATTCTAGTTCCTGCTGTTCATTAAAAACACATTTATATTTTCCGCTAGTTTTATCAATTACAAAATCGGGATTTTCTTTTTTCTTTTTTACATACCGCTCCAATGTTGTCTTTGGAACAGCAAATTGCTGAGCAGCTTTTTTGAAACCCATTTGTTTTTTAAGTACAGCAGAAATCGCTTTATCCATACTTTTGGTTGACCATGTTTACATATCCGTCTTTCGAACGTAATTACGTACCATTTTACTAAATAAAGACAAAAACAAATTATAAATACAGCAAGTATTGCTATAAATAATTTAAAACCGTAAAAAAAAATAATGGGGCGGAATGGGATATTACATATGTATACCTCATTCTGCCCCGTTTCATTGTGCCCCGATATGCTATTTATATCTTTTACTACGATATTTTCCCAAAAATGCGATTATTTTACGTAAACAAGAATAACAATCTAACATTAGTATGTTATGCGGTATGATTATAACAATACTCAGGTTATTGAATAATATTAAATTCCACTTACCTGCAGTTAAAAATCGAAGAGCGTTATAAGCGATCAACATAAAACAATGAATTGTCAATAACTGAAAAAGTATGTTCGTTTTGATTGTGATAACGTTATCTATAATAACATGGAGGTAAAACATTATAATTTCAGCCGGAACGAAGCGATACGAAACGTTACGTATTGAAAATAGCTGATATCCCGTTATGCCCCGCATCCCCATTCTGCCCCGGGTTCCCCTACCTAATAAAAAACAGCAAAAAAGAATCGTGGAACAAGTTCACATCCGCCATCAACGGAAAAACGAACCCAGCAGAAGTATGGAGAAAAATAAAAACATTAAAAGGCCTAATTCGAAACAACGACATATTTATAAAAAACAACCAGAACATCATAACAGATCAAACAATAGTAGCAGATATAATAGGTAACTTCTTTTACAAAAATTTCAGCGACAAAGTATTCGATAAAATATTTATAAATCAAATAAAGATCCCCAACGAGAACACACAAATCAAGTCAACCATCGAACCAAATAACATAGACCAGATAAACCTAAATCTCAAAATCACTATGGATGAGTTAGAACAAAATCTGAGAAAGTGCAATAGTAAAAGTCCGGGCCCCGACACTATCCCCTATAGCTTCTTACAAAACGCAGGTATATCAACAAAACAGCATCTACTCAACATATACAACCACATATGGGAAAAGGGACAGATCCCCATAGGATGGAAAACGGGCAACATAATACCTATCATAAAGCCAGGAAAAGATAAAAACTTACCTGATGGTTACAGACCTATCTCACTCCTTAACACCATGGCCAAAATACTCTAAAAAATAGTAAATATTCGTCTGATTTGGTTCCTGGAAAAAACAAAAACATTTTCTAACCTCCAAAGTGGCTTTCGCAACAACAGATCTACAATCGACAACCTCACCATTATCAAATCAGAAGTGAATAACGCACTCAACTCTAACCAATACCTAGGTCTGATAAGCATAGACATCTCCAAAGCCTACGATTCGGTATGGAGACACAGAGTACTACAAATACTGACAGACAGCAACATGTTCAACTACATCAAAAGCTTCCTCGACTCAAGGCAATTCACTAATGCTCAATCAAAAAATTTCACCCAGCATAATGGAATTCCTCAAGGCTCCTCGTTATCAGTCACCCTCTTTCTAATAGCAATAAATTACATAACTAATACCATAAAATTTCCTGTCAAAGCCAACCTCTTCGCAGACGACTTTAATTTCTGGTGCAAAAGCCCGAACCTCAAGACAGTACAACACTTCTTACAAGACGCAACCAACAATATCACAAAATGGTCAACACTAACCGGCTTCAAAATCTCAATGCATCATATTCACCAACAAGAAAAGTCAAAACCACACCAACATCCAGCTAAATGACAACTTCATCCCGAACAAAAACACAGTTAAAATACTCGGAGTTTACTTCGACAAAAAAATCAACTGGATACAACACCTAAATCACCTCAAAATCTCAATGACCAAAAGCCTTAACATCATGAAAATGATAAGTCACACCACATGGGGAGGCGACGAAGGTACGCTCATGAAAATTCACCGACATCTAATCAGAGAAAAAACGGACTACGCTTCTCCAATCTACCAATCAGCCAAACCTAACCATAAAAAAATAGTAGACACCTCATGCAACACAAGCATAAGACTTGCACTAGGAGCTTTCCGATCAAGCCCTATCGAAAGCATCCGAAACCTGGCTTTTGAACCCCCCCCCCCCCCCCCCCGTGAGTTAAGAAAAATCGAAAGAAGCCTAATGTACGCCGCAAGCATAACCAGAAACCAAGATAACCCAGAAAATTAGCACATAGGTGATCTCGTAGAATGTGCCAAAGAACATGAAATAGATCTCAACTCACTAATCAAAGTCCAGCCATACACTTTCCCCCCATGGAACACCAACTTCGACATCAATCTAGAGTTAACAAAATACAAGAAAGAAACCACCCTACCAATAATGTATAAAAACCAACTATATGAAATACTTCAAAAACATAAAAACGACAATATATTTTACACAGACGCCTCCAAATCAGATGAAGGAGTGGGAATAGCAATCATCAGCGAAAACCTCACTTCCACTTTCAAACTTCCTGAATGTTGTTCCATCTACACAGCGGAAGCCATAGCAATCCTGAAGACAGTGGAACTCATAATTGACCAAGGGAATACCCAAAAAAATAACATAATACTCTCAGATTCTATGAACATACTCCTAAGTCTAAAAAATACAACGAACACAACAGACATAGCAAAATGTATACAACAACAAATAACTCATTCAAAAACCATAGGATCTAACATATCCTTCATCTGGATTCCCGGACATAGTAACATAAAAGGGAATGTAAAAGCAGATAATTACGCCAAGAAAGCGGCAAAATCTTCTGACGCTCAAAAATTAAACATACCAACATACACAGATCTAAAAAACCTAATCAAGAAACGCATTCAATTAAAATGGCAAACGCACTGGTTCAATCAGACTACCAAACTAAGAAGAATAAAAAACTCAATCTTCAATTGGCCTAATTTCCCTCCGAATAGAAGAGACAAGGTAGTTATAAAAAGATTACGCATCGGCCACACCCGTCTAACGCATGGATACCTCATGGACAGAGGAGAAAAACCGCAATGCACTACTTGTGGAACTGAACTCTTGGTTAACCATATAATTACCGAATGCGCAGACGAACATTTTGAAATACCCAACACAATAGATGCAGCCCTCGGACCCGACGCAATCAACACCACACAAATCATCAAATTCCTAATCAAGACAAACTTGTATAATAAAATTTAAATTTAAAAATGTACTATAAACAATATTGTAACTAATGGCCTTCGCCGCCGATGTTAATAAGATCAATTAAAAAAAAAAAAAAAAAAAAAATAGAAAATAATATATAGAATTTTATTCTGTATGACTGTTAATATACTACAGTATATAGCAATAGTCATACACATAAACAGCGATAAAGGATGCAGCTGCTGGTATTAGATTGGAAAGCTATTAAATGCCAATATAAAATTGACATTTGTTAAAAAAAAATTACATTGTAAAGTTCTTCTACGTTTTCAATCATAAAGTATTATGAAGTAGGTACTATATAATAGTAATTAATTATTATAATATAGTATTAATTATTATTATTTAATAAATTTGAAGAATATCAAGAGTATTGTGGTAATTTAGTAGATCCGAGATCGCGCCACGGGGCAGTGAGTTTTTCATATTTCTGATAAAAAACTCTACCGCCGAAATATCAGACCTCGTCGCTTAACCATTCCATCTTAAACCGTGTTCTAAAGCTAGCCTGGTATAGCTTTTTTAGAAGTATATCATGATTAACACTATCAAACGCTTTTTTTATATCAAGAAATATACCTAAAACTTTATTATTGGAATCTAAATTGTCATGTAGGACTTTGTTAACCAGGAATAGAACATAATTAGTTGATCTGCCAGGTAAGAATCCGAACTGATTTTTTGAGAAAAACTAATTTTTATTCAGGAATAGCAGTATCCTACTTTTAATACACTTATCTAATATTTTAGATATAGATAATGATAGTTATACGAGCCGGGTACGAACAATAATAGTCCGCGACGCCCGGTCACCAAAATACTTAGCGCGTTGTACCCACACACCGACCGACCTGTGTAAAGGTGTGTTGTGTGTATGTGTGTTAGCAGTTCGATAGATGTGGAAGGGTTCGCCGAGCAAGACTATCGAACGCCAGTGTGTGGTGGGTGTGTAAGTGTGTTTGTATGAATGTGTGTGTGCAGAAACTTAAACTAAAATAAATGGTAATACGGTAACACAGGTTTAGGTAAATAATTAATTGCTGTATAATACACAAATTAAATAATAGTATAAAAAATGTAATATAATAAATAAATCAAAGCCCTTATGGCTATAACAGTGTACTCGTATAATATATTGTGGCCCTTCTGGCCCAACAGAGTAGACAAATATAATATACCTATAAAACAATTGGTGCAAATTAATCTGCGGTCCTTATGACCAAACAAATATAATACCTAACAAGTTTACAGTAACTATTACAAATATAAAAATAATATGAGGTCCTTATGAGGTCCTTATGACCAAGAATAATATTATAATAATACTATGTGCCCTTCTGGCACATCAAAATAATACAGATATAATTTATATAGCCCTTATGGCCAATAGAATATAAAATAATGAAATTATACAATAATATTATACAGCCCTTGTGGCGAGGCAGTTAAGACAATACGATATACAGGGCGATTCTTTTAAGTGGGTACAATAATTATCTTGACAAGTATTTACTTTTTTCAAAATATTTTTTCACATGATTTCAAGTTGTTAAAAAACCAACGTTTTTTATCCTTATCATTTTTAAAGTTTTGTACTTTTTTGAATGACTACATAGAGTTTTAATTTCATATTCCAAAGCAGAATATTTTTCTAAGTATTTTCTTTCAAACGAAATCTCCAATTACACAAACAAGTTGACTAAGTTCTTCGTGCATGATACGTATCAGGGGTTCTTGGCGTTGAAACATCCCAGTAAATCTTTGAAATATAGATGTAGACCATAATATAAATTCAAGCTCTGCTCTAAAAGTTGTGCAGTTTAAGCAATCAATAATATTTTTATACTTATTAGTTTTTAGGAGACTTTTTTGGTTGTTAGGAACAAAAGTTAAAAAGTATTTTAATAGACCATCCCACTGTTCAATGATACAGGTTATGGAGTCACTTACAGTCAAGGGCGGACTGGCCAGGTGTGCTAGTGTGCCGTAGCACACCAGGCCAGCTCAATATATGGGCCGCCGGGTCGCAGAGGCTCATGAACATCAATTGATAATATTAGTATATTAATAATAAATGCATTTTTAAATTTTAAATACCAAACAGTTTAAGACTACCTACTACTATCGGTTGCCGGCTATTAAAATGATACAGTAATAACTAAGAAGTTAATATTTCGTAGTTGAACCACAGAATAGATTTAATCTATTCTGTGGTCGAACTATGTAGTTTATAATAATATAATGAACATTGTATCCAGGCTCTGATTTACGCATGTGCAGGCGGTGCACTAGCACAGGGCCCCTTCCATTCCATACTTTGCTTCCATAAATAAAAGATATTTTTAAGAAGTAATAACTATTAAAATGTCTATTTTAATTAAATAAATGGATTGAACTTTTTATTGTTTAATATTTACCTATTATTTATTTTATTTTTTTATTTTTGTTAAAAAAGACCCCAAAGTTTATAGTGCACCAACACACCAAATATTCATTTATAAGTAAAATTAAAATTGGTCTACGGATTCAATAAAGTCTGAATCGCCGACATTTCAAACCACTTTATGAGTGCATGTACTTAGTATCACCATGCAAATGCATAAAATTCGTCTCTAGTTATGACTCTAGCCTATAATTAGGTGCTAAACATGGATTTAGAAATTAGTGAAGCTTTCGAATCAAAAAATAATTTCGTAGTGTGCAAACAAGTTATCTTTTTGGTGTTTATGCACAATCCAGTACGGCAGTACCACCTAATATATTTGATAAATAAATACCCGAAAAAGTATGTAGGTATTAAAAATATCTTATTGATAGAGGATGGTATAAACGGGTAGTGCCGGCCCCGACAGTAGAATACTGGGCAGTTCACCTCCTAGTCCGCCCCTGCTAACGCTATGTCCTAATTGAATCCGGGCAATGCGGTGCGTGCGTTGCGTCTATCGCCCGCACCGCAAACCGCTGCGTGTAATTTTTAATGTGGCAAAATTAAATACTACTTTATCGCTACGATAGGCGGGTAAACTTTTATTTCTTTGACAGTTGTAAATATGCCACTAACGAATACACAACGAAAGTTATTACTTTCCGAAAACTTGTGGTTAAAATATATACGTTTAAAAAAACTAAATAAAAGAAATAATGTCAATACTGTTTATAAAGATCGTTTTATTTTTGGTGAATTTTATCATCTTTATCCAAAATTACGTGAAGACGAAACGTTATTTAGATCGTACACTAGAATGATACCACAAACGTTCGACTACATTCTAAATTTAATTGAAATAGAGTGTTCACACAGTACAACTAATTTTAAGAAACCAATTTCAGTGGAGGAAAGATTACTCGTAACATTAAGGTAATTATTTTAATTTTAAATAAGTAGATATAATTGCTTATAATGATTGAATTATTTTTGTACAATTGTTTTAATTTTAAAGTTATATTATAAATAATAGTAATATATTAATACTTAGTCCTTACATTTATTTTATAATTTAAAAATAATTAATATTGTTTGAATTATTTGAATCAGACGTAGACGATGAAGATGGTGGATTTGTATAGTAATTTGTCATATTTTGATCATTAGAAAATTGTTGTGAGGATATTTCTCGTAATAATGTGTCTTGTATTGTACTCCTAAATCTTAATTTTTGCAGTGGATGTAACTGTTTCATGTACGGAATCAATGATTTAAAAAATAATAGATCTTCATCTTCAGGGGCTTGTGGTTCTAATATAGCAGCAACTTTTTTAGCTTCCAACTTTAATAGTTCATTTTCAAATGAAGATTTTGTGTCAATTTTTTGTTTTTTTTTTGTTGGACGATTTGGAGTTAAAGAACTTATATTTTCATCAACGCAAATATTTGAAATATTCTGATCGATTTTTTTTGTTGGACGATTTGGAGTTAAAGAACTTATATTTTCATCAACGCAAATATTTGAAATATTCTGATCGTCTGTATCAAACTCAACCTCATCATTATGAATTAAATCGTCATTTAATTCATCGCTCTCCGAAATATTACCACTTGTAGTTCTAGATTGTACAGAGTCTCTCAAAAAAAGCAATAATTGGAAATATGACCATCTTCCATTATAATGTGCTGCAAACTCCTGACCACTACCAGATGCACCTTTTGGTATTTTTTTTATTTCTTTCAGAAATTGATCTCTCAAATTTCTCCATTTTTTTTTAGCTTCTTCTTCTAAAAATTAAAAAAAAAAAATGTTTACCACTTTTTTTAAAATTTTTTATTATTTTTAGCATAAAATAAATATGTTATCCCGTCATTAGAGCGAAAGAAAAAAAGCCAGCGCCAATGCGTTTATAAATTATTATTGTCCTTACTATTTATCGTATCATAAGACGTAATGTGGCGAATCACATAAATATTACTAATATTACTCGATCTGATGTTAACACTACAGTAATAAAGATAAGTCTAGATAGTAGATAGTAATTCATTGCATTTTATCGCCATGTAGGAAATTACATATTACATATCGGTGTATTTTTGTTCGAGTAGAAACTTACATAACGGGATTACCTGCTATGCTATAATATTTTATACACATTTAAATTTAATATTAAATTTTAATTTTAAGTTTTAACTATCACAGTAGTATATGCGACTGAAAATTATTATAAGTAGTATAAATAGTATTTACTAACTATTGATCTTTTTTATGATCAAACTAAAAATAATAAAATATTAATGGCGTTTTAATTTTTTTCAGGTACTTAGCTACTGGTACTGCTTTTAGACAAATTGCGTTTTCGTTTAGAATTTCCAAGACAACTGTTTCATCAATTGTAATTGAAGTATGTCGAGCTATTTGGAAATGTTCCCAGGAAATACATATGCCTACTCCAAGTATAAATGATTTTGAAAACATCGCTCAAGATTTTTACGACAAATGGAACTTTCCCCATTGTGTTGGGAGCATTGATGGAAAGCACATACGGTTAAAGTGTCCAAAAAATTCTGGAAGCATGTTTTATAATTATAAACAATTTTTTTCCATAGTTTTAATGGCCATAGCTGATGCGAATTATAAGTTTATTATGGTTGACATAGGTGCTTATGGAAAAGACAGTGATGGTGGCGTATTTTCCAATTCTAATGTACATATTCGAATAGACAATAATTCATTAAAGTTACCTAAACCAAGATGTTTACCAAATTCAAATAATGTGGCACCATTTGTTTTCGTAGGAGATGAAGCTTTTCCTCTACGAAGTTATTTAATGCGACCTTATCCACGCAAGCAATTGGACGACGTAAATAAAGAATATTACAATTATAGATTGTCGCGGGCTCGAATGACAATTGAATGTGCCTTCGGTATTGCATCTGCAAAATTTAGGATTTTGCAAAAAAGTATAGAAACCAAAGTGGAAAACGCTGATCATATAGTGAAAGCAATATGCATTTTACATAATATTATAATAGACCGCGAAAAAGATACTGCGAGACAAACAAGTTTGAATGAAGAACAACCGAATACATTACTAATGGTGCGAAGAAATAAAGCCAATAATAGATCATCTCGATTTGCAGAAAATATTAGAAATATATTCACTTCATTTTTTGAAAAAAATAAAATATAAATATTGTCAGCAGGATGTGCTTAGGAAAAATAATTCTAAAAACACAATTTTATTACAGTATATTTCTCTCCATATTTATACTTTACATGCATTATATAGTTATTTTAATGAAATAATTGTTATGACCGTGTTTTATTAAAATATTTTAACTACTTATTATAATTAACTATGATATTTAAAATGACTAAAGTACTAGACAGTACACGCCGTAAATTTATAATAAAACATATTTTTTTACTTACTTGGCATACATAATTCTTTCCCTACAGCTTCCCACTCTCGATCAACTTTGATTCTATCTTTAAATTGCTTATGGAACTTATC
Source organism: Diuraphis noxia (assembly GCF_037042655.1). Lineage (NCBI taxonomy): Eukaryota > Metazoa > Arthropoda > Insecta > Hemiptera > Aphididae > Diuraphis > Diuraphis noxia. Next base: position 100,896,823 of record NW_028301711.1, on the reverse strand, counting down.
CCATAAAATACGCCTTTTTTGAACTTCTGAAATAAGACTCTCCATGACTTGCGATGTGCAGTGTATAACTACAGTGTGCAGAGTACATTCAAATGCAAGTTGGTATATTGTAGATATCTTGCCCGCCGTCACCGCAACAGATAAAATCAAACTTGTTTGATTATCAAATATTGCGTGTGGTGCGGTGCGGGTAGTTTTACCGCACCGCATACTTTTGCGGTCGTATTAGGACATCCGTACTTATCATACCTGGTTTGTTTTTTCTCCGCACCGCACGCAACGCACGCACCGCATTGCCCGGATTCAATTAGGACATAGCGTAAGAGTTAATTACCTAGATGCACAATGTTTCAAAAACTTATGATAAGGTATACTATTTTCTTTTTGTATTTTGGAATAATCTTCATATCGTTTAGGCCATCCGTGAAAAAAACAGTAAACATCAATAACAAAATTTGATACTCTGATTCCTATAATCTCTAATCCTTTTAAAAAAGCGTTATGGACAATGTGAATATTACATGTGCCAATATCTATCAAACCGATACCACGAATACTTTTTACGTTTTTATTAACTAATTTAAAAACCGTTTTACTGACATTTGGGCCATCACTTTCAAGCATTAATAACTTATCAATTTAAAGATTTGCATTGTTTATTGCTTTAATAATATAATCTGTTAAAATCAAACCAGTCGCTGAACCAATAAAAAAAGTTTCAAGGTGACGAACAACCACTCCTTTTGTATCAACACACCAATACCTTATTGCACACTGTAACTCTTTTACGCCTTCAGAATTAGTGGTCTCATCATAAATAATTGTGTAGTAACAAGCTTGACATTCATCCAATAACATTTTTCTAAAATAGGGACCTAGACAATCTGTGATTAAATATGATAACTTGGTACGGCTTAATGAAAAGTTAGTATCAACAAATGTCCCAGGAAACATTGCTTTGAAAATCTCTGCCAAACCATCACAAGATGTCGTTGACATATTATTGACCACACTATTCATTGTCCATAATATTTCAGCTCTTGTGGCCATATCCTTTGATGTATAGCTAGTTGAAATTGCTAATGTTTGAACTCCTTTCTGTGCTAGTGCATTATTTTCTGGAAGCACGTTAGGAGGAACAGAACATAAATGCAACTGTTGTTCACCAAGCATCACTTTGACATTTTGTACATGTTTAATCGAGTTTGAATGTTGGAATAAGGCTTGAAATCCTTTTAATTCACAGCTTATTATATTAGCACAAGCAATGCAAAACACTTGGGTTATAGAATACTTATGCTCCCACGTTAAAATCGTATTATTACACGAGTCCTTTTTTAAGATCCACATAGCTTGCACAGTACATTTACCCATGGTTGAATAAAAACGATTTAATATTTTGATACACCAACACCAGTAACAAATAACAACAACATTTAATTATACTTAACAAATTGAAATAAAACATTTTAACAATTTAAAAACTTAAAACATTAATAACAAATTAAAAACTATAAACATTTAAATAAATGATTGAAGATTAGTGATTACAACATACTATAATGCCATAACATTAAAAAAAAACATCATTAAATTAACAGAATTTTAAAAATTACATGATTAAAAGTACTTTTGGTTTCTTTCATGAAACATTATAATAAATGGCTATAAGTGAGAAAAGTGAGAATAGTGACAGTTTTAGAAATATAGTGACAAAAAGTAACCGAACCCAAAAAAGTAACAGAGTTGCAGCCCTGTTATCTAGATAAATTGCCTTATCTTTTATCTTAATCTTTTTATTTTACTGAAATATTATCTTTATCTAGATGAAATCAAAGTCAATTATGTTTATCTTTATCTAGATAAATATTTAATTATCTTTGCTCAACACTGACTGTGTTACTGAAAATCATGATAAATAATATTTGTTGTGCTGACAATAATCAATTGGTTTGAACGTCATGCAGGTACTAATTTGATTCATATAAATTTATGTCTTTTCAATAACTATTAATCTGATTGCATCGATTTGACATGGTCGCAGTTAATTTGTAACTGTTCAAACGCAGATAACGGTTTAAAATAAAACATAATTAAAAAATCAACGAAAAGTTTTAGAAACACATGTCTAAAAAATGTATTATTTAAAAATGTAACGCAACCTACAATTTGTGAAATTATGCACTATAGTGGCTTCATCCATATTAGAAACCCCCTTTATAGTGTCAGTAGTTGAATTGGAAATATAATAATGGTGGACTCTAAATGAAGTTGAACAATTAAGCAAATTAATTTAATGGTAGATAACCCTATTCCTTGATGAATATAATAAAGGGGTTCGCTATAAGTCGAAGAAAAATGAAGAGTAGCTCAGTTCCCTTGCGTCCTCTCCCAATTCAACCACTGTATAGTGTATACCTATATACTATATATATATAAATATATATATATATATATATATATATATACCGGGTGATTCTTTTATCATTGAACACTCATTATTTCAAAAAGTATCAATGTTTTTGAAAATATTTTTTTACAGTTTCATGTTGTTAAAAAAACAACATTTTTATTAAAAAATTATGTTTTTTAATATTTTTTATCCTTATAATTTTTTAAGTTTTTTTACTTTTTTGAATGACAACATGGAGTTTTAATATCATATTCCAAAGCAGAATATTTTTCTAATTATTTTGATACGTAAAAATCGAATTTTGGACGAGTAGTTTATGAGTTATAAGTATTTAAAGTTTAGACAAGCGGAGTAGTGGACAAACATTTTGCGGGGTAACCCCGTACCATTCCACTCCGCCAATCTAAACTTTAAATACTTATAACTCATAAACTACTCGTCCAAAATTCGATTTTTACGTATCAAAATAATTAGAAAAATATTCTGCTTTGGAATATGATATTAAAACTCTATGTTGTCATTCAAAAAAGTAAAAAACTTAAAAAATGATAAGGATAAAAAATATTTAAAAATATAATTTTTTAATAAAAACGTTGGTTTTTTAACAACTTGAAACTATGTAAAAAAATATTTTGAAAAAAGTAAATACTTTTTTAAATAATGAGTGTTCAATGATAAAAGAATCACCCTGTATATATATATATATCCCAACAAAAACACTTCGTCGAACTCCGTGTAAAAAATTGCTAAGTAAAAAAAATTATATAGTCATTTATAAGACTTCAGCATTATAAAGATGTGATATGAATAAATGCTAAGTAAATTAAATTTTAAATTAATTGATTCTATCTCAATCATTTATTTACTTTGCTAGAATTTATTTTCTTTATAAATTAATAATTAAGACTTTTTTATAAAACAAATTTAGTAACATTTGTCATTGAAATTTGTTAAATAGTCCAATTATGAACAGACATGTTTATTTGTCGAAATAAATCAATTCTAGCAAAGTAAATAAATGATTGAGATAGAATCAATTAATTTAAAATTTAATTTACTTATCATTTATTCATAATATCACATATTTATAATGCTGAAGTCTTATAGATGACTATATAGTTTTTTTTACTTACTCGTTTTTTACACGGAGTTCGACGAAGTGTTTTTGTTGGGATATCAGTAGTTTTTTATAACATATTTTTATGTACTGGCATGTAATATGTAATTTTTTACGTTTTTATTAATTTATTTTATTATTACGTATGTTTATTTAATATACTCTATTTTTTTTAAAATCATATTCTATTTTTTTTCCATAGTATTACATAGTATTTGTCGTTTTTTTTTCTAAATAATTTCTCCTTTTTCGTAATTTCTGTTTATATGTTTTAGAAACCATTTTAGAAATAAAGAATCACAAATTATAATATAAATAAATAATATAGTAGTATAGTACGGCCTACTACAACTACAACAAACGAAACAACAAATAAAACGTGGTTTTTCTACCGGCGCGGCGGCGAATAAACACTTCTACACCGAACGTCACCAGAAACATGAATGTCGTTAACAATTAACAGAAATAACGAATACGATAAGCGAAGACGCGGGCAACGGCGGGAACCGCAAGTCGCAACCGCTGCCCAGTGTACGACCGCGACGAAAACGTATACGGAATAGAGAGGGTAATACGGTCACGTGCGCTGTTGCGTGAAACGTAATAACTAAAAACGGTCGAGCACAATATCTTTTTGCTAAATAATATATTCGTTATTATTCAACCAATTTTTTCGAAAATGACCAAGGTATAATCTACAAATCATGCCCGATCTATTGATACCACAAACAGACCAATCCGTTCGTTCATTAGGTCTGTAGCCCTGGCTAAAGAAAACGGGCAAATTTACACACATTCAATGGGCAAACTCTGGCTCGTGTAATATACTACGGTAGCGACCGCTTCGCTTTATTTTTACTTAGCTTCGCGCCACTACCGTCGCGCTGGATATACAGGGTGATTGATTTATCAAACACTAATTTTTTCAAAAATTATTGACTTTTTTCAAATTTTTTTTTTTTTCAAGATTGTAGATTATTTACACTTTTCTTGAATTGTTTATTTTTGATGTGAAACATCTATAGCCGCACGTAAAACAAGTTTCTGGCGTGGCGACGCATGCCGTGGCGACGCGTCGCCACGCTATATGATGGTGTATATACAGTCTATAATATGCAGTAGTGTGTACTGTGTGGCGACGCGTCGCCATGCGCAACCGACTGCGATTCTCTTCCCACTCGATCCCGTGTTAAGCCATCTCTCTCGCCACACAGCTCGGATACTTATAGTGTATACTCCATAGTGTTGTTTACTACGGTACACATAACCTGTCTTTTACTTGAAAACAAATTATTTTACCAATATTACCAATAATAAAATATATCTGACAGTGATAATTTAGAGAGTGACAGTGATCAGCCTCTTGCAAAGAAAGCAAAATCAAACTATGACACACTATCAAGTCATCAGTAAGTTAATTATATTTCTATTATAATTAAAGTGTGCATTTATCTCAGATAAATGCAGGGGCGTAGCGTGCATGTAAGCACTGTAAGCACTGCTTACACTTGAAAAAAAGGAAAAATAAAAATTAATATTAATATTATTATAATAACAAATTTCATTTCAAATTAAATCATTGACTACTTTTTTTACACGAGAGATTATTTCCGTACAGTCACAGAGGTTCAATAATTTTTAAAACCAATAAAGATAAACTACCATTGATTTTAGCTGGAGATTTCAATGTAAATTTTGCAAAAGATGAATCAACGCCATTAACTACGTTCCTTCAAGAAGAATTTCAATTGCAAACTAACAATAATCCAAGAGACCCTACTACCAGATACGGAACAACAATAGATGCTGTATTTATGAGATATCTTGACAATGTGATGTCCAATACTTTTGTGACATACTTCAGTTACCATCGACCAATTGTCACAGTAATACCGTCGTCAGAGGCAACATCGAATGTAAATATTACTGAAGTCACTGATTGAACAAATGAAGTTGTATATGTTGTTTTTATATTTAATGAAAATAAATGTTTATTAAATAAACAGTCATTATTTTCTGGAAAAAATCGTAATATTTTATTTTATCATTATTCCATATTTAGTTTATATCGAAATCTGTTCTTTTCAATCATATTACTTTTACAAAATAATGTCGATGTTTCACATCTGCCAGGCGTCCCGTGACGGCTCACATTTTTTTAATATTTTTCACCCTTATATTTTACCACTATCAACTTTTGATTTTCAAATGGTAACCTATACTTAAAATTTCATAAATTAATAAAGCTATTTTTTTTATTAATTATTACGTTAAATTTTCGAATTTAGCGCTAGTAGTTTATTTAAAGTTTAGATTGGCAGAGTGGAGTGGCATGGGGTTACCCCACAAAATGTTTGTCCACTACTCCGCTTGTCTAAATTTTAAATACTTATAACTCATAAACTACTCGTCCTAAATTCGATTTTTATGTATCAAAATTTTTAGAAAAATATTCTGCTTTGGAATATGAAATTAAAAAACTATGTTGCCATTCAAAAAAGTAAAAAACTTAAAAAGTGATAAGGATTAAAAATATAATTTTTTAATAAAAGCGTTGGTTTTTAACAACTTGAAACTATGTAAAAAAATATTTTGAAAAAAGTCAATACTTTTTTAAATAATAAGTGTTGTTTGATAACAAACAGAATCACCCTGTATAATATATGTATTACTAATTACTTGTTTTATTTACTAGCTGATAAATAAATCATTTTCAATTAGAATATAATACGATTAATACTATTTACTTACAGACATAATGACGATAAGACATGTAGGAATATAAGTGTGAAATAGATAGTATCCAAGTCTTCGTTTAAGAACAAAAATAACTTCAAGACATGTAAAATTTCCTAAAAAATGAGATGCGTCAATTAACGAAATATTTTAGTTAAAACATTAAACAATAAAATATATTAATATTTAATTGGTTAGCCAAATATAGTAGGAACTTACTTCTATATAGGTACACCTACCACTCATAGTAAACAATAAATTCTAATTGTGGTTATGATATTTATATACCAAAAGTCAATTAACAAAACTATTATTAAATCACCAACCTAGGCAAGTACCTAGGTACTTAAAAATGATCTTTTTTTTTGTTAAAAACAAACTAGTCGTATGTGTTAGCAATTTTTTTTAAAATACTTGGTGAAATTCATGTTATAGTATTTGTGTTGATATTCAATATATATATATATATGTTATATATGTTACACGCAATGTGAAATACTCGGCAATGAGTACATTGACCGGTCAATATGAACTACGATATTTTTTTTTACCAACAAATATTATTTTTATTATAAATTATAATTTTATTATTACCCATTAATAATAGTTAACAGTGTATAAAAATATAGTATTAATATTAATTTTATTAAATCTTATCATATAATGAACATTTAAGACAATTATAATAATAATAATATTTATTAAATAATTTAAGTAATTTATAATAAATGAAATTTTACTCTAAAGTACGAGATGTTGAAAGCACGTAATATAGTTTTTGTTCCCCATCGTATCTACTGCCTATTTAAGAATCATATTTCTCATATAGATATGGCGAAATCGGAATGATAATATTAATAGCTGTCTTGACAAAATCAGTCAACGAATAATTATTATACATTATGAACAATAATTAATATTTTCGACTAACCAGTCAAGTTTTTGAATTGTACGACACTATACGTCTAACCTACCTAACCTCTGTACGAATCTAAAGCAAAAATATAACTAGGGAAACAACAACGTCATATATAAATTTTTGATAGATACGAGTATGTGAGAGAAAAGGAAATAAAGCGAAAAAGGATTAGTGGTTAAAATAATTATTTCTTAGGAAATTAATTTGAGGCATCAAATAGATATTATTGATATGCAAGCTAAACTAGACGGAGATTATAAATTTATATGTGTTTACCAAGATCATTAGACAAAATTTGTTATAAGTACTTGGGCCTCTAAGACATCCAATTTCATTATTTAAAATTTTGATAGGCACATAGAAATATTTTTTAACAAAATAATATATGAGTAGGTAATAAGTATATTATATACCTGCTATTAACGTTATATAGGTATTTGTTGTTTTACTATGATATGAGCTTTAAATATTTATTAAATAATAAACCCGTGTAGTCTAAGCCAGCGTTTCCCAACCTTTTTGTAATGGCGACCCATAAATTTAATGTTTATTGTACACGACCCCCCGCTAAAAAAAAAAAAGTATGCCGTAAATAAATAAGATTTTTGTTATAATCCATTTTATCATTGAGTTTTTTATAAAATACAATACGAATATAATATGCTGAATAATAATAACTTAATAATTATATAAAATAAATTCTAAAAAAATACAAAAAATTTGTATAATAGAAAATTGCTGAATTTAGTGTGAATTTTGATTCTGGATGCTGTTGCATAAAATTTCTCACTGGGGTACAATTTCAGATAAACAGATGCGCATGTCATGTGTGACATCTAATCTGTTTCTTTGTTTTTTTTTAATAGTGGCCATGGTAGAAAATACTTTTTTCGCCCAAACATGTGGTAGAAAAAAGTAATAGTTTTTTTATTGCATTAATTGAAAGTTCTGGGTATTCATTATATATACTACACACCAAAAATCTACAAGAGTTTCATTTTTAAATGTATTTTCATAAGTTGTATCACAAAAAAAATCGATAATCTGAGTTTCAAGAAGCGTATTGAAGTTCAACTCTTCAATAGAAACAGTAGAATGATTTTATAACTGTAATCGTAACCGCGAGTCGCGACCCATTAAAAAAATTTCACCCATGGTTAAGGAAACGCTGGTTTAGCAGTATACAATATATATATATATATGCGTAAGCTAATTATATCGTAGCCCATTTGTGAACTACTCATTATTTTTCCTAACTCCTTGCTATTTTTAGGCTTATTGCGTGCAGACTAACATCAGTAAGGCATTTTAAGCACTGCAATTATTATATAGTTATAACTAATAACAATTTTACTTACTTTATTTGAAGAATAATTTATTACTTGCACGAAAAAAGAGCAATAGAATTATTATAGCACATTTATTAAAATATAACTATTTTTATTTGAGGAAGTTTATAACAAATAAGCTGAATAGTGAAGTTTAGATAATTTTAAATTTGGTAAATACCTGTGAATCTATACCGAACCTAAACATTAACTATTTAGTAATCTGACCTCTCATTTTATAATGGTTTGGATTTGGTTTCATATTAAATATAATACTATATAAAAGGTATCATAATTATTCAGTTTATTTGTTACTTCGCCAAATAAATATAATAATTATGCGTTAACAAAAAATAACAATTCTATTGGTCTTTTTTTGAACAAGTAATAACTGTTAAAATAAATTAAGTGAAATGGTTATTACTATGGTATAATAATAGTAGTTCTTAAAAAAAGTAATTGCTGTAAATCTATATGCAATGCGCCTAAAAGACAACAGGCCATTTGGAAAAATTGAAAGTAGTTCGTGAACGGGACGTCCCATTGCAAAGAGCCTATTATTTTCGCAAAAAACCTAATTTTCCATATAGCCTATGACATATACATATATATATTGTATAATGCTTAGACTACACTGATTTATTATTGAAAAATTGTTTAAAGCTCGTATCATTATAAAACAAAACATATAATAAGTTAATAATAGATAATATACCTAATCATAAATTATTTTGTAAAAAATTATTTCTATGTGCCTATCAAAATTTTAAATAATGAAATTGAAGGTATCAGACTTTTCTATGCCATGGCTACTCAAAAATACATACATTAATACCATTAATAGCTAATAATTACCCTACCTAGGTAGGGAAGGCTATTAATGGTATAGGTCCGTTACATTAGCACCATCATATTCAAAAATCCAAAAAAAATGTATACCAATGATTGTTATTTCATTTGTACACGTTTGTAATCCTAATATAAACTTTTATACAACTCTCTAAGCCCGGCAAAAATAAACTAAATTTATATACGTGTGGTGACCATAAAATGTTTGTATTTGGTGAAAAATATCTTAGAGTAGCAAGTCAAACATCTCAAATCTCCCAAAATGTGTATGGCACTGACAGTGATACCTAATCTAAATAATATTTATATTAAATTTATGAAAATTAACGATAATTAAGGGCAAATGAAAATGTATACCAGTGGAATAAACCTGAGTGCAATCAGCGGTTTGATTCTTGACTAATTGTAACTGAGGAAGTTCAATGTTTTCATCAACAACTAACGGTACATTTGGATCCCATTGGAATATCATGTCATCAGTGGTATGAGACACTGAAATAAATCAGATAATTCAAATTTATCATGGTTTTGTCATTTAACGATTTTCTTTAACTTACAGCTTTCCATTTGAAGTTTGCATTCTTGTGTATCATGTGGATATATCATGAAGTTCATTGCACACGATAATGTTAACGTTAATCTAAAAACAAAGTATCTCTTCGATGAATATTGAATTGGCTGAATAATAAGAATAATTATTTATGATCATAAACTCATACTTGACCATGTAGAGAATAGTTTTATCTTTATAAAGCCACATGTAATGATTTGGAATTGTCATCGTTTGAAATGTAACAGCTTTGGCATTTTTAAAAAACGAATCCGGTCTCCAAATGTTTTTTAACCAATCAACTTCTAATAATCTGAAAACGAGGTTTTACAAACATAATATATTACATTTATTGTAAACAATTATTTAGTATTTACTGTACAATTTACTATTTAGTGCTATATTTTATATAGTAATTAAACTTTTATAACATCAAGTACCAACCTTTTACAACTACAATATTACAATAATATTGACCCAGATTAAAAACTTTTGATTGACTCAAAATAATACAAAGAAATGCATAATACATTTTTATAAACACTAACCTATATTCGGAAGTCATATTTTCCGGTAAGCGAAGCCTATGATCCTTCCATGTTTGAGCAAAAAAAATATCAGCAGCATAAGTCTTGAAAAAGAAATCAAAACATTGAAATATAAAATAGATTTTAATTTAAATACAATTTGAGTTACCATTGCATTTTCATCGATTGAATCTAAGCCCATCACCGTAACATGAAAATGAACTTTTGTTGCCGTTCCATCTATTTTGGGTGGTCTCATTTTATCATATTGCTTTGCATCCTCTGGTAAAATATCTCTGAATTCTAAGCATTTTGAATACCTAAATTGAAAGTTATTAAAAGAAAACTACAAATTAATTGAATAATTCAAAATTTAGAATTTAGCTGATGTTTAAGTATAAACGCTCAACAGATAACATTTCTTAATAGATTAGATAAAAATTTAGGAATAGGTAGTTAAAATATAGATTAGCATTAGCAAAAATAAAAAAAAATAATAGTTAAAGTATGTTCGGTATTAAGTTTTGAGATTAAAATGTTACTGTACAACTTTTTTTCTTGGATAAATATGGATTGTACTTTTATTTTGAAAATCTGAGCGCCCTACAATTTTATTATAAAACAATAATATACAATTATTTGTGTTATAACTTACTTAATAACATAAAGGTAAATTATAAACTTAGTTATGATAGCACTGGATATTTGATTTGTATTCCAATTCTTCATAACTAAATTGTAAACCTAGAAAATGAAAATATATATATAGTCATATTTTAATTGATTGTTATTATTTCATATAATACAATTTTAGGTTCTAAGCGGAGTGATGAATGTATTGATTTTACAATGTTGTGTTTGTGTGTTTTTTTTTGTCTGTGTACACTATAAATTGTCGAAATAATGCTTCTATTTTCAACTTCAGTAGCTTTTCCGGAAAGTTAATTTAGTTGGTGCACTGGGGAGGTAAAACTTCCCAATAGTTTTCAAAAGTATCGGAATAAACTAACAAACAAATTAAGGAAAAACGGGAATTTTTACGTAAAATCAATTTTTGAGAAAATCGATTTTAGATGTTGGTGTAACTCTAAAACAAATTACCGTAGACACATGAAATTTTTCCTGAATGTTTATACTTGCATTTTATATACATGATACAATTTTCAAAATATTTCAAATCTTTTTCATTTATTAATATACATTTTAAATTTTTAATCTTTTTAGTTTTTTTTTTTTTATAAGTGACAATAATATCTTATTTGTTGGGTAAAAAAGCTTCAAAATTTTACAAAAGGATCCTAATATACTGTGACAATGGAAGTTAAAAAAAATATTAAAAATACAAAGTCACAATTTTTTTTTTAATAAGCATTGAAAGACCGAATTTGACAAAATACGATAAAATCACGAAAATTCGCAATTCATTCTGAGTTAAAAATTCATAGAAATTTATCTTTTTATATTTAAGATTTGAAAATTCAAAACAAGATTCTTTACGAGTTTTTCTACTTGTATCAATTAAAAATGTCTACCGGAATGTCAAATTAAATTTGTATGAGCATTTGAATTACAACATTGAATATTCACTAAATTCTTCGTATACCCAAATTCTTATATAAACGTTATTCAATAACGAATAATTGTAGAAACATGAAATTTAGATCACATGTTTATTTTATCATTTCCTATACTTGATAATTTTTTCAAAATATTTCAGCAATTTTTAAGTTATTTATAGTCATAATAAATTTTCCATTCTTTTAAGTTATTCATTCTCTAAATGTCAATACAATTTTATCCGTTGGGTTGAAAACTTGAAAATTTAATACAAGGTTCCCCATAAGTTAACATAATAACAGTTGGAAGGAAAATATTAAAAATACATATGCAAGTTTTTTTTTCATATATAACCGTTAAAAGTTCAAATTTTAACAAAACTTATTAATTGAAAATTTACAAATTCTTTGGTTTTTAAAAAATTATAAAAAGTTTAGCTTTTATAGCTAAGGATTCAAAATTAATAACAAAGTTCCATGTAGCTAGTTTATTTTGTGACAAAAAAAAATCTAATAACCATACAAACACAATTTTTTTTATAGTTATTTTAAGTTTAAATTTGATTGAAATTACATATTAAAGAATCAAAATTTAGTTATACGTAGTGTAATTTAAAAATTCTTTAAAACCCATTATACCGGTAGATAGCATATGAAAACTACATGTTTAAGTAAAAATTAGTGTATTACCAATATAAACTGAAATTAATTCATTCTAAATGCAAAATTACACTTAAAAACAATATTTTTAAATCAAAATAATTTGAGGGTGCTAAGCAAGCCCCTGGCACCCCTGTATGTGGGCCAATGAATTTGAGTAACACATTAGTTATAATATGTGAATTATATAAAATATTATATTGGTAAACTGGCTAATATATTATTTATTTAACATTGACCATGGAGTAGATAAAGATTTTGAGGACTCTTCATAGTTAGTAATATTAAATTACTGAAAATGTAAAACTCAATCAATATTATATTATTTGTTTTACGATTATTGAAATCTGTAAAGTAGGTACTTCCCTATAAATTAGTATAATACACCAAAAACTTGTGTAGGTTGAAATTTAAATATGATGTTTGAATGCGATATTTATTCTTTATACATGATAAATGTAATATATTTGTTCACTCATACCTATAATTCATTTATCTCAATTGAAGGGGTTAATTAAAAAATTAGACAATTCCACTTTTTCAAGGAATTAAATATTTAAAAACTTCTCTATAGGCAAGTGGGTTTAACAACCAGACTAGTCCATTGGCTATTATATATAGGTAAATAGATACCTAAAATTTTTATTGTGAATTCAGTTTTCTGCAAATAATGGTCACTTTTAACATAATGAATAATCTAAATATTTTTCACATTAAATACAATAAGTACTCTAAAATAGAAGTCATAAAAAAATTTATTTCATGTAATAATTTTATATTTTATATTTAATCAAGGGGGCGATCCACCCCCCCCCCCCCCGTAAGACCACCACTGATATGCATATCGTATGCATTTCAGAAATCGATTAATGTGAAATAATATTTACTTCAGTTTTTTTTTAAAAATTAAATAATAATTCAATTCAACAATTTTTTTTTAATGAAAAACATTAAAATGATAATAATTGAGTGGAAAACACCTGATAACTCCATTTCAGATCAAGTTCTAAATATATATTTTTATAAACTGTGTGTAAAACATAGGTATTATACAACTTGAAAGCAAAGGGTTAAAAATTAATAGAAGGTAAAACTGTGTGAATTGAGTTTAATTTTCATCTAGGAGATAGTGTCCAAAGAATAAATCAGAATAGGTATGTAGTGAATATGGTGGGAGGGGTAGTGGACGAAAGAATGGTGGTTTTGAAAAAGATATTATGCATAGAATTAGTGTGGATGGATGAAGTGGAAAAAAGCATTAGGTATTTTATGCGGTAAAAGAAAGCCATTCAGGTTAAAAATAATTTTATAAGACAGTAGTAAGGCTGGTGATGATGTAGGTATGGATAGGAATGTTGGGCAATAGATAAAACAATTGAGGGGAAAATGAATGTTGCAGAAATGAGAATGAGAATGAGAATGGAGAGAAAAGAGAGGACAGAATATGAATGAGTATAAAAGAAGTAGTATAAGAGTGTCTCCAATAGTTAACAAATTACGCGAGTATAGGTTAAGATGGCTAGAACATGATTTAAGAAGAAGCTGAGGCATTTTCAGTGACAAAGAACATGAGTGTTGTAAAAAACATGTACACTCGCCATCTAGTGTACCAAACTAACTAATACGAAGTCACCACCGCATATCTCACGAGCGATAGTTCGCCCGTCAAACCAAATGATATCGACAGAGCGCGCTACCCGGCGACATAGTACATCAATGACAACGGATAAATATTAATTAAGCAACGTTAATTAAGTCAACCCACCTCCTATACCTGATATTATATCCTACTACACTAGGACAATGTATTGGACACTATCAGTATCACAGTGTATGCAAATGTAATAAGAAAACACATCCAAAAGCAAGTATATTAAACTGTGTATCTATATCGTCTGTCACACAAAAATTATGAAAATTTTTTTACATTATTTTTTATAATTATTATTTGAAGAAAAGAACATAAATTATTTAATAAACTTTTTTTATTATTATAAATATAATTATATTATACAAGTTTTCTTACTTCTCTAGTAAAAGGTACATATTAAGGTACAATACAATCATGAATTAATAAAAAATAATCAGTAACACCTGTAAGGGATTCCGATGCTTCAATTTTCTCAATTAAACATCCACTGCTGATGAGGTTGTCGCCGAATCGTTCTGTTTTCAAGTATATCTATAATGGGTGCGTTCGATAGAATAGTAGATGTGCTCAATATAGGGTTCCATATAATTTTTCATCATACGATATCATATAATAAAGTATTTATACAAGCTCATATAGCAGCGTTATATTATATTTTTACCTGTTGGGCCAGGAGGGCCATATTATTATACTTTTTATATACCTTTCTGTTGCTGTGATTTTTATATTATATTGTGGATTTTAAATTATTTGTATATTACAGCAACTTAGTTACCAAAAACCGTGTTACCTTTTATTTTTATTTTAAGTATACACACCACAAACGTACACACCTACACACACCACCACACACTAGCACTCTTTAGTTTTGATCGGCGATCCCGTCCACTTCTATCGAGTCGCTATACACACATATACTCGTACACGCATACACACGGTCGGTCGGTGTGTGAGTGCGCCGCGCGAAGTATTTGGTGACCGGGCGTCACAGCCTATTATTGTGTCGTTCCCGGCCCGTACAGCAGGTAAAGGCAACTTAATTAATTATCAAAAATTCTAATTAAATCTCGTATGACAGTTTTTCATGATTTATAACATTTTCAATATCATAGAAATCAATGTTTGAAAAATCATAAAAAATTAATTATTCAATTTAAACCAGGGATGGAAAACATTTTTAATATTTCCATTTTAAATTCTAAACGGAGCGATGAATGTATTGATTTCACTATGTTGTTTATTTTAGATTCTGAACGAAGTGATGAGTGATGAATGTATCGATTTTACAATGATGTGTGTTTTTTTTTAGGTCTGTGTACAGCATAACTAGTCGAAATAATGCTTCGATTTCAAACTTTGGGGGTGGTTTCCGATGTAAAATTGAAGATCCTTGGTGTATTATAAAGGTCAAAAGTAAACATTTTCCAACAGTTATCAAAAATTCGAGAAAAACAAATAAAATGACAGAAAAACTGGAATTTTTACGCAAAACCAGTTTTCGACCAAATTGATTTTTTTATATGGTTGTAATTCAAAAACTAATCACTGTAAATACTCTAAATTTTCACCAAATGTATATGTTAGTGTTATATATATATACAGTTTAATTTAAAAAAAGTTTTGACTTGTTTTGAGTTATTTATAGACCACTGAAATTTTCAATTTTTTGAGAATTTTTTTTTGAAGTGTCGGTAAAAAAATGTTGGACGACCAAAAAAACTTGAAAATTTAATACAAGGTTCCTTATAAAATATTCTTATAGTGATTAAAAAATTATAAGAATACATAGGCTTACGAAATATGTCGAAAACGCGAAAATTTGCAAGTAATGTTGAAGTTTAAAAATCATAAAATGTTTTCTGTTTATAACTAAGAATTAAAAATATAACACTAAGATTTCCATAAGTTTTCCTTCAAATAGCTATAGAGAAAACTCGAAGCGTCGTTATAGGAAAAATTTTAAGTGCGTTTGAATTTTAATTTTTTTCGAAATAGCGTAACGATAACGATATATCCTAAAACGATTTTAAACATTTGTTATTATTCAAAAAGTATAAGTCGTAGATACGTGAAAATTTTATCAGTTATTTAGATTGACGTTTTCTTTACATTATTTAATTTTCAAAATATTTTGACTTTTTTCGAAACATTTATAGACAACTGAAATTTTCAATTTTTCTGAAAATTTTCTTTTGAAGTGTCGATATAATTTTTATGGCCCTATCAAAATACTTGAAAATTTAATACAAAGTTCCTCATATAAGTTATTCATATAGTGATTAAAAAATTACAAAAATACATATGCACGATTTTTTTTTATTAGCATTTGAAGTTCAAATTTTGACTAAATACATAAAAATTACGGCAATGTTCAAATTATCTTAGATCGAAATTCATAAAAGTTTTTCTTTTTATACTTAAGATTTGAAAATTTTATACAAGGCTCCTAAAATATTTTTACAATAGCATTTGAAAAATAAAAGATATATATAGTCACACATTTTTTTTATAAGCATTTACAGTTCAAATTTTGACTAAATACATAAAAATTACGGCAATGTTCAAATTATCTTAGTTATAAAATTTAACACCAAGTTTTCCATAAGTATTGCTTCAAATAGCTATTGAGAAAATTTGAAGCGTCATTATAGGAAAAATGTTTTGAGTGTTTGAGTTTTAAATTTTTATGAAATCGCGTAATGATAACGATTTATCCTCAAACGTGTCAAACGAATTTAAATATTATTTGTTATACTTCAAAAATTATAAGTCGTAGATACTTGAAAATTTCACCAGATATTTAGATCGGAAATTGAAAAATTGAAAATTTGTTCAATTATTGTACCACAGATTATAACACATATTATATGTGACATATATATTAGACGAGATGATTATATTGTGATTACGAAATGTTTTCATGGATATTAAAGAAGAATTTGTTGGAAAATTTAATACAAAGTTCCTCATAAGTTATTCTTATAGTGATTTAAAAATTATGAGAATACATAGGCACAATTTTTTTTTACAAGCATTTATAGTTCAAATTTTTATGAAATCTGTCGAAAATGTGAAAATATGCAAGTAATTTTGAAGCTGAAAATTCATAATATTGTTTGTATTTATACCTAAGGTTATAAAATTTAACACCAAGTTTTCCATAAGTTTTGCTTCAAATGGCTATACAGAAAATTTAAACGACCTTATAGGAAAAATTTGAGGTGCGTTTGAATTTTAAATTTTTACGACATAGCGTTACGATAATGATTTATCCTGAAACGATTTTAAATATTTGTTATTATTCAAAAAGTATAAGTCGTAGATACGTGAAAATTGTATCAGTTATTTAGATTGGCATTTTCGTTACATGATTTAATTTTAAAAATATTTTGACTTTTTTTGAGATATTAATAGACAACTGAAATTTTCAATTTTTCTGAAAAATTTTTTTGAAGGGTTGATAAAATTTTTTCAGCTCTATCAAAATACTTGAAAATTGAATACAAAGTTCCTCATAAGTTATTCTTATAGTAATTAAAAAATTATAAAAACACGTAGGCACTGTTTTTTTTATTAGCATTTGTAGTTCAAATATTGACTAAATACGTAAAAATTACGAAAATTCGCAAATTATTTTAAGCTAGAAATGTATACAAAAATTTTTTTTTAAATCAAAGATATATCCTAGACTGACAAATCATCTCTGTTCAGAATCGTTTTTCGTGTACAATGATACCTATCAAATCTAACCTACCTTAGTCAGAGGTCCACCCCACCACCTAATGTACAGCAGAGCGACATCCACTTACCCGCTTTTTTTTTTTTAGTTGATTTTATTTTTATTTTGATGTTCATTAATTGGCTTCTTAAATTAACTTTAAAATCGTTTTCCAAAAAAAGTACACTACAAATTGTACTGGTCTTATGATTCTACTTATCTTTTCTCCGGTAGGCATTACTCCAAACATGGCATAGTTTTCGATCTTTTGGAAATATATTATGTATGATTAGATATGTTTTTTTTATTATTATTTTTTTTTTTGTGTCTGTGAACACGATAAGTTGTCGAAATATTGCTAAAGTTATTTATAGACATTTGAAATTTTCGATTGTTTTAGTTTTTTTTTTTATAAATGACATTAGACTTTTATTAGTTTGGTAAAAAAGCTTAACTTAACGAAGTAGATTTTTTACCAAAAGAAGTCGACCGATCTATTTCTATTTGGCTAGTTTCGGTTCCATTTACATTTATTTTAGCATTGTTGGGTTCTAGTTCTAAAAAAGGTTGTTTAAAATATGTACTCAGCCTAGGATATATTTTCCTGTAGGTGGTGAAAAAAGTGGTTTATGTTTTAATGACCTGAACTACAAATGACAACCAACTTTTATAAAAAATTATGCATACATAATTACATTATTTTAAATATTTAGTTTTCAAAAAATGTGCACATTATGAATTAATAATAATATTGTTTATAAATACGTAGCGTCGGAGAGTATAGACGACAGTTGTAAGACTGTACGTGTGACAATAATAGTGATGATAAAAACCAGTTATCCCCGCACCGCGTTCGATCGAAGTACTGGTGGTTGGAATTAAATACAATTTTATTTTTATTAGTATTGTTAGTAAGTTCTTATCGCCCTCTACCGAGAGTTTTATTGTACGCCGCCGAAAAACCCGTCAGTGAGCAATCTATAGTATTTATAATCAATGGTAATTGCCTCTGTTCGGGGAATAACAGCCGCGCTAGAAACAAAGAATAATGAGAATTATCTTTCTACCGGCAGCACTGATATTCCACCAGGTGTTGCAAATCTGTACCCCATAAGAACCCATGTTAAACTGAAAAAGTGTCTCTACTGGTTATTCTGTGATATTATCTTAGTATATTGATAAGATAAAACAACCATAATAAAATTATAAAATTTCAAAATAAAATTTGGAAACTACTAATATAATATATTGCCGTTACTTGAGAGAAAAAGTCGATATGTCTATGCTTGGTAAGTGTAAGCTGCGGCATTCTTACTTAATACCTACTTCTAATTTTTTTTGTTACCTACGGCGCGTGGCGCTTTTAAATCTAAGATAATTTTATTGCCTATTTAAAGTAATTTTAGGGGTATTCTATTTACATTTATAGTGTGAAACTAATAAACTTATCAGATGCCGACGATGCCGTACTCATTTAAAAAATTTTTTTTCGAGTTACGGCACTTTTGCTTAGCAGGGCAGTATGTAGAAATGACCACTTGAACTAAAGAAATATCTCTGTAAAAAAGGTGCTCAGAACATACAAATATATACTATTAATGCAAAGTCTATATGATAACCTAGATAATAAATTTACCTTTAATTTTTATAAGAGGTAAGTTCACTCTAAGTGTTAAGCTAACGAGGCTAAAATGGAACGGAAACAAAACACGCGAGTGTGGCATCTTCTTAATGTCTACTACTGTAGGATAGGCAATGTTAACGATTTTGCTGAATAAAATATAAAACCTTTAAGTTGGATAAGAAATTAAAAATTACGCTGAAGACTGAAGAGTGCACAGAAGATCGACTTTACCTATACTATATATAATATACGTTATGTAATGTACAAGGCAAGTGACAAATACACGTGCATATTATAAGTATATTCACAAATACATAGTCACAATTTTTTTATAAGCATTTTGAGAATTTTGACAAAATCACGAAAATGTGCAAATTATTTTGATTTATAAATTCATAAATATTTATCTTTTTAAGTGGAATATTTAAAATTCATTATAAAAGTCTTTATAAATTTGTCTACTTTTATTAAACTAAAAAATGTCTATTGGAGAGTCAAATTAAATTTTTATGAACGTTTGAATTTCAAATGTTCACAATATTTTACTCGATTTCTCTTATTTTAATATTCTCATATAGTTGTTATTCAAAAACGAATAACTGTAGAAACAAAATTTTCACCGTATTTTTATTTTATCAATTCCTATATTTCATAACATTTTTATAGACATTTGAAATTAGCTTAGTTTTATTTTTTATAAATGTTAATAAAATGTTATTTATTGTGTTAATAACCTTGACAATTTAATATAAGGTTCCCTATGCGTTTACATTATAGCTGTTGGAAAATATTTAAAATACATTGGCACATTTTTTTTTATCATTTTTTATATAACCGTTTAAAGTTAAAATTTTGACAAAATGTTTTTAATTGAACTCGCTTCAAAATTAAAATACAAAAAAAAAGCGGGTAAGTCGTGGATATCGCTTTGCTGTACAGTAGGTTTCTGTAGTGGATGGGATTAAATTTGAATGCAATGATAGGTATCATTGTATACGAAAAACGATTCTGAACGGAGATGATTTGTCAGTCTAGGATATATTATATTTAAATATTGTCATATATTCTATTTTTAAACAAATATTTTATTTTTCAATTGAGACGCATTTTGCATAAGGCATGATTAATCAATTAGTGTAGTTATCATGTAGTTATCATAATTCATAATACCTTATATTATCATAGATATACGAATACCTGGTTTGAGGATAAATCGTTATCATTACGCGATTTCATAAAAATTTAAAACTCAAACGCTCAAAACATTTTTCCTATAATGACACTTCAAATTTTCTCTATAGCTATTTGAAGCAAAACTTATGGAAAACTTGGTGTTAAATTGTATAACCTTAGATATAAATACAAACAATATTATGAATTTTGAACTACAAAATAATTTGCAAATATTCATGGTTTTGACGAATTTTTGTCAATATTTGAAATTCAAATGCTAATAAAAATTTAATTTGAATTTCCGATGGACATTTTTTTTGTGATAAAGATTGAAAAACTTGTAAGGAGCCTTGTATTAAATTTTCAAATCTTAGGTATAAAAGGAAAATTTTTTATGAATTTATAGAATAAAATAATTTACGAATTTTCGTGATTTTTACGTATGTTGTCAAAATTAAAATTTGAATGCATGTAAAAAAAAAATGTAGCTATATATTTCTTTTATTTTTCAACTGATATTGCAAAAGTATATTATGAGCCTTGTATTAAATTCTCAAATCTTAGAATTAAAAAGAAAAACTTTTATGAATTTCGATCTAACATAATTTGAACATTGCCGTAATTTTTATGTATTTGGTCAAAATTTGAACTTCAAATGCTAATAAAAAAAATTTGTGACAATATATTTCTTTTATTTTTCAACTGCTATTGTAAAAAAATATGATAGGAGCATTGTATTAAATTTTCAAATCTTAGATCAAAAAAGAAAAATTTTTATGAATTTCTATCTAAGATAATTTGAACATTGCCGTAATTTTTACGTAATAAGTCAATATTTGAACTTCAAATGCTAATAAAAAAAATTGTGCCTATGTATTTTTATAATTTTTTGATTACTATAAGAATAACTTATGAGGAACTTTGTATTCAATTTTCAAGTATTTTGATAGGGCCAAAAAAATTTTATCGACCCTTCCAAAAAATTTTTCAGAAATATTGAAAATTTCAGTTGTCTATAAATATCTCAAAAAAAGTCAAAATATTTTGAAAATTAAATCATGTAAAGAAAATGCCAATCTTAATAACTGGTAAAATTTTCAAGTATCTAGGACTCATACTTTTTGAATAATAACAAATATTTAAAATCGTTTCAGGATAAATCGTTATCGTTACACTATTTCGTAAAAATTTAAAATTCAAACGCAATTAAAATTTTTCCTATAATGACGCTTCGAGTTTTCTCTATAGCTACTTGAAGTAAAACTTATGGAAAACTTAGTGATGTATTCTTAATCTTTAGTTATAAACACAAAAAATTTTATGATTTTTCAGCTTCAAAATTACTTGCAAATTTTCACATTTTCGACAGATTTCGTAAAAATTTGAACTATAAACGCTTATAAAAAAAAATTGTGACTTACGATTTTTAATTTTTTTTAGCTACAATAAGAAAAACTCATAAGGAACCTTGTATTAAATTTTCAAGTTTTTTTGGTCGTCCAACATTTTTTTACCGACACTAGTGTAAATTTCAGTGGTCTATTAATAACTCAAAAAAAGTCAAAAGTTTTTGAAAATTAAACTGTATATAGAGAACACTAACATAAACATTTGGTGAAAATTTCAAGTATTTAAAGTGATTATTTTTTGAATTACAACCATATAAAAAAATCGATTTGGTCGAAAACTGATTTTGCGTAAAAATTCCCGTTTTTCTGTCATTTTTTTTTTGTTTTTCTCGATTTTTTTGAAAACTGTTGGAAAATGTTTACTTTTGACCTCTATAATGCACCAAGGATCTTCAATTTTACATCGGAAACCACCCCCAAAGTTTGAAATCGAAGCATTATTTCGACTAGTTATGCTGTACACCGACACAAAAAAAAAAAAAAAAAAAAAAAAAAACACACATCATTGTAAAATCAATACATTCATCACTTCGTTCAGAATCTAAAAGTCCATTATGAGGTCAACTTAATATTAATCTTACCTTTAAATTTTATAAGTGGTCAATTTATTCTGGCTTTTAAACTAACTGATCTGCCGAGCGTAAAATTTGCTATATATTGTAGAGGTGATTTTGAATATCTATTTTTTCAGATGAGATATTATGATAAAATTAAATATTTATTTATTTCAGTTTTTAAATGGGCCAGGCCCAAATATATACATAATAAAATAGCAATCGATCGTTAAAATAATATACGAAAAAAAACAGAATAATTATAGAAAAAAAACAATATAAATTATTATATAATATACTTAAAGGTATGAATTAATAAGAAAGAAATTACTATATTTTTTGAATGAGTTTAAGTTTGGTGATATGAACAGATCGATATTTAATTCATTTATAGTTTTATAGTTATTTGGGGAATAATTTTTGTATCTAATTTAAAATTCAAATGAGTAGTTTATCAATTATTAAAATGTTAAATAAAGGATAACTGCCTCTTAATAAGGCTTTATAAAAATATAGAATATATTTAATATTAGATTTGATACCTATTCATTATACTCTGCAGGACTATTTTTACAAATTATAAATGTTGATACATTAATATAACCTAATTATAATGATTTACAAATCAAAATAGCTGCCAAATCCATAATCAAGGACCTATGATCTATTTATCCTATATTAGTACACAAAGTTAAATAACCATACAGGAGCTTTAGAAGCTAGAATGGGATTCCCTACCAGAGTCTTATGCCTTTGATTATAGGTCATTATTTAAAAACATCCCTATTCAACCATGGTCCAATCCCTCAAGATGAGCCGATCTGCCATAACTAAATTCACCAGATTACGCGGGAGTATATCGATTGCGTCGAAATTACCTTTTTACATGTAAAAATCTATTGATTCCGCCGAACTTTTTTATATATTGATTCCGCCGGCTATCGACTCCGCAGAACTTAATCGCATCGGTTTTCATATATCTTAATCAATATAATCTATGAAATTGAAGACATATTTCGCTTGATATTATTAGAAATAAAAGTAATTATAATTATATTGATGAAACATCAGAATTTAATCAAAAAATATGGGCATCTTCTTTAATTTCTTCCAAACAAACTACAACTTAATGATCAATTCAACAAAGCACACCCTAATATATTTTTGTTTTCGCATGTCTTAAATTTAAAGATTCAAACTGATACATATATAATATAAGAGTGCTCGATAATAATAAAATAAGTAAAAATAAAAATTATGAAAGAAAAAATATAAAAAATATACAGAAAAAATTTTTGAAGACTATTTAAATAAAAAAATTGATAGAAAAAACACAGTCAGTGGAATCAACATAAACAAATATCCGCCGAAATTGATAACCGGCATAATCAATATAAACAAATATCGGGCGGAATCGATAGCCAGCGGAATTGATATTAAAACGGCGGAATCGATAAAAACCCGATTACGCACGGGCCACAGCCTATACTACCTCACCACTCGTTTAAATTGGGACTCAACAGTAGCACGTATTGTCCCCTATCCAACTACCGAGGCTGGAGAAATGGGTGAAAACCACGGGATTTTGAAAAACCAAACTTTTTTCGGCTCAGTCGTTTGTAAGTCGTTTGTAAAGTTTTGTAAAAACAAAATTTTCGTTTGTAAAGAAAACCGAAAAAAGTTATGACCATTTCAGGGTGGGGGGGGCTGGAGAAATGGGTGAAAACCACGGGATTTGGAAAAAACCAAACTTTTTTCGGCTCAGTCGTTTGTAAAGTTTTGTAAAAACAAAATTTTCGTTTGTAAAGAAAACCGAAAAAAGTTATGACCATTTCAGGGGGGGGGGGGGGCTGGAGAAATGGGTGAAGACCACGGGATTTGGAAAAACCAAACTTTTTTCGGCTCAGTCGTTTGTAAAGTTCTGTAAAAACAAAATTTTCGTTTAAAGCATACTGTAAAAGAATTTGTTCATGGGAATTGTATGACGACTTGGCTACAAATTCCATAACGGTTAATTCCACGAAAAAAGTGTCTTGCGATTATATTTTTTATACAGTGTAATTATACAATTGGAAGCAAGTAAACTTTTTAAAAAATGTACATAATTTAATTTGAAAGCATTAAAAATAATATTTTTACAAAGAAGAACTTAATTTTGTTTTACAATAGTTTAATATTTTACTATAATATTTTTATTTGTTAACAAGGTATATGATTTATTTCCATGATAATACAGAAATTTCAATAAATATTTGCAAAGAGAAATAGTTTATTTTTTTAAATTATTATACATTTATAGGACTCCTTTACTATAGCTCCCTCACTAAATTTTCCTAAAAAAACGCACGGGTACGATTGAATTTTTTTATAACTATATTATAATATTATATTGAATATTATAAAATATTAAATAGGTACCAAACTCATAAGTCTAATAATTTATTATATTTATTAATTGTGTTAAGTTTCTTAACGTTTCTATACGTTTTTAAATTTAACAGGAACTGTATTGGTTTTATATAATTTATTTTAAAACATAAGTTTCTACAATTTTACATTATTTTTATAATTTTTACATTTTTATCTACCTCCCTTGTTGGATAAAACATTATCGACTTTTGATTTTCAAATAGCAAGCTATATATGAAGTTTCAAAAACTGTATTTATTTAAAAATAATTTTATGTTAAATTTATGTTTTTATAATAAACCGTTGACGATATATAGACATTTGGTGAAACTAAGGGACTCAAAAAAATAAAACAGTTTGTCCATTTTAATTTGCCTATGTTTAAGTATATATTTTTATTGGTAAAAATAATTTGTACTACCTATATAAATAATTATCAATCTACAAAAAACGTTTGAGCCGAAAAAAGTTTGCCCCACCCTGAAACGGTCATATCTTTTTCCGGTTTTCTTTACAAACGAAATTTTGTTTTTACAAAACTTTACAAACAACTGAGCCGAAAAAAGTTTGGTTTTTCCAAATCCCGTGGTTTTCACCCATTTCTCCAGCCCCCCCACCCTGAAATGGTCATAACTTTTTTCGGTTTTCTTTACAAACGAAAATTTTGTTTTTACAAAACTTTACAAACGACTTACAAACGACTGAGCCGAAAAAAGTTTGGTTTTTCCAAATCCCGTGGTTTTCACCCATTTCTCCAGCCCCCCCCACCCTGAAATGGTCATAACTTTTTTCGGTTTTCTTTACAAACGAAAATTTTGTTTTTACAAAACTTTACAAACGACTTACAAACCTTAAGTTATGTTTTGATAAACATTATTGGTGTTGGGGGGGCTGGAGAAATGTCCGTATGAGGTTTCGTTGCGAAGGGTGGTATGTGCCTTACTGTGAGATGATGGTAAAAAGGCGCAAGCCAGCAGGATACGGCTGCAGGTACTCTCTCCGTCACACAGTTGGTTATCGTTGTCCCCTACCCAACTATGGTGGAGAATACTGTGACTTTCAACACCTACTTACAAACTGTCCATCTCTCTCCATCCAAAGATCTCAGCTAAAGAATCTCTTTTCCACCTCTGGCATTAATTTTTCCCTCATAGATGCTCTTTCAACCGACAATGCTAACATAATAAAACATACGCTACATTTTATTCTACAATCAGTCCTCCGAATTTAAAAGTGTAAGCTTTATCAACTATATTATTCCAGATTAATGTACATTAATGTCGAGATATCATAATGTAATGTTAAAATCTCATTAAATAAATAAAAAAAAAAAGTTAAATAACTTAACAACCACTCATTCGAATCTTGATTTTGATAATTCAATAATTTCAGACAAATTATCAGATAAATAATTTATTGATAACACAGCTATAATATATAATAAATAAAGGTAAATAGATGCAGTAGGTACTTAAATCAAGATTACTCGAATTTTAGCAGTAAGTATAATATTCTTATACCATATTATATTTTATTATACATTAAACTTATTTATATCTACAGGAAAGACCACGGAATATATGTTCTAATTTTCAATACATTTTTAAAAGTGATATCACATTATTCTCAAATTCTGTAGCATTAAAGTCTGTTGACTTGATATTATTATAATTTAATATAATTTTAAAAATTGTCAGTCATTTTTTCTTTCAATAAATTTTAAATAACTGTATTACGCTCTACTCCTATTTTAATGTCTTAAACTAAAATGTATGATACAGTTTTTATCTTAACTTATTTAACTTATTATTCGAATATCTATAAGCAGTCAAATACATGATTTATTCATACGCACAATATTACAATTTATTAAGGTAATAAATAATCAAATATAAGTACTTTACTATAGTAGTATAATGGATGATCCGTTGTACGTAAGAGTGTAAGACACCCATTACTTCAAAAGCTATTTAAACTTTTTAAAATATTGTTTAAACATAATTTTTAATCGTTAAAAATGCATTATGCCTTATTCTAAAGCAGAATATTTGTTGTAATATTTTTTATTATAAAAATCGAATTTTGAAATAGAAGTGAATGAGTTATAAGTAGGTATATTTAAAGTGTTTATGAGTAGTTAAGTAGTTCAATAAGCGTACAGGGAAACATTTTGGTTCATTATTATCCGCTCGTCTTATATTTAAATAGGTGCTTGTAACTAATAACTAATTCTTCAAAATTTGATTTTTTTAGACCGAAATGTATTTTACAATAATATTTGGCTTCGGAATATGAAATTAAAAGTGTTTATTGTCCTTCAAAACAGAACAAAACTTAAAAAACTTATAACGACAAAACCTATAGAATTTTTTTTTAATGGCCTAAAATGTGTGCTTTATTACGTTAAATGGATTACACCATGTACATTAATTATAGATTGCAAAATAAACTCGTCATGAATTTAGACATAATTCATAATACTAGAAAAATAAAAAAGCTATAGTTGCGAGTATGTCGAGGTGACGATCTGCTGTACAATAGGTTACAAGTGGGTAACTGTAATAGATGGTCTTAAATTAAACTTTAATAATATAATATAATTGTATACAAAAAGTGATTTTGAACAGAAACAGCTTGTCAGCCTAGGATATTGTATACTACATTTATATAGCTATTAAAAATACAGTATTTGGTAAGTTGAAATAATATTATTTGCATATTATCATAATTGTATACAATAAAATTCTTTAGAAGTTTCAAGTCTCGCAATATATTTAAACGAATAATATTTTTAAATTACAATAGGTACCAAACTAAAATTATTATTATTCGTTTAAATATCTAATTTCAACCAAATTTTATCTTAAAATAACTATTCAAAAACTGTGTTATAAAAGTTCACATTCTATAAACTTTTAATTAGGTACGAAATAGTTTTTAAATATTAAATTTGAACTTAAAATGCTTATAAAAAAATATTATATTTGATATATGTGTTTTCAATATCTTAAAAACTGCTACTGTAACAATATATATCACAGGAGCCTTGCATTAAATGTAGCTTTTCGACTCTACGAATAAAATTCGTAATAAATAAACGTTAAATTGAGTGATTCACTCATAATAAATACTTAATGTTGTAAAAATCCGAAATTTTGAATTTTTGTGATGGATACATTTGGACGTAACTCATTAAATATAATCCATTAATATTAACCATAAACCATCCATAGGATGATCAGGATGGAAATCTATGACACTAACTCATCTGGGGATTCACTGCACTGATCAATGTGAGAATAAACTGCATGATAGGTATATATTATAGGTACATAATGTTATATTATGTAAGAGCGACTTTCACGTTTCACTTCTGCAGCAGTCATGTTTTTAGTGCAGTGAAAAGATTAACAATGTACCTAATATTGACAAAAAATTATTGAATAATATATACATCTACGAAGTATGATGTATTATAATTTCTGTTACATCGATAGAATCGTGCATGTATTAATATGCATAAATATTATACTTTTATTCTAGTTAAAGTTTAATAAAAAAAATCTTAATTTTCGGGATACATATAACGTATTAATTTAATCGATCAATCTTGAGCTACTAAATCGTGTTTAAAGGATCAATAGCTCGCAATTATTGATTCATTAAATGTTTAGTGATTGTTCATGCAACCTGGCATATTAGTATTGTAAAGTACTACTATTACATAATAGGTTATGTATTCGTTCAATCTCAAATATAATATGTTTTCAGAATTTTAGGAAAAAATAATCATGTATGTTGTGCATAGGTAATGTTTGTAATGAACCTTCAATTAGCTAAATACTTATTTCAATAGTTTGAACGTGGATTTCACAATATCGCTTTAAAATTTAATTACTTAAAAACAATTTCAATATATCTGTCGTATAATAAAAGTAGCCAAGTGACCGCTAGGTAATAGTATATTTTCACACAATTACATTCTTTTATTTTAACTTGAAATAAGTTTATCTAAATTCAAAATAAATATACAAAAACTGTATTATAAAAGTTAACATTTTATACTTTTCTAATTAGGTACGAAATCATTTTTAAATTTGACAAATTTTATTAAAATTTGAACTTAAAATTCTTATAAAAATATTTTGTCTATGTAAAAATATAATAACAAAACTATTTGAAACATTTAAATTATTTGTATACATGTTACAGAAAAAAATGTCTTATTAATATTTTTTTATAATTAGTATTTGGAGTCTGAGTTTTTTTGTAAATTTTAAAAAGAGAACGATGCATAAAAAAGTTTGAGAAACACCACACTTTATCATATATTTGTATTATGTTTTTTCAATTATTTATTAAATATAAAAATATGGATTTCAAAATTAAATTAGTTCTTCAAATCAAACCTAAAATACAAAGTTGATAACTACACAGAAGCGAGGAACTTCATTATATTTAAAGAACTGAAAAATATCAATTTATTTTTACATGCAAAATCATTTGTATTTATTTATAAGAATATTATAGAAATCGGTCATGAGAAAAAAAAATATCAAGCCTCACATTAAATTAATAATGCGTAATATGGCTCGACGACTACTAAGCTAGCAAACTATTGATAACTTTTCGAGAGCACAAGTCAGCTTCAAGTGTGCTTATGGACAAAAGTTGCTACCTTCGCAAAAATCTCTCCCCCCCTCCCTGTCCTTTACAATTTTTATCGTTCGTTCACGCCAAAATCTTTTATTTCATTATTATTATTTTTTTTTAATTGCATCTCATACTAAAGTGATGACGTAAAAGTCTTAAATTTCTGTGTGTCAAAGAGATTACGTGCATTGATACTTGAAAATACACGCATACACATATATTTGTATACATATTATATAACGTCGATATTTCATTAATATAAAATCTAACTTAATGTAGTCTGCTTGCAATTTAAGCTGTACAATTGTTCAAATCATCATTATATATGATGAAATAGATTTTAAAAAAATCAGTTTTATAAATATCACATTAAATTAATACTAACGCAATAGATACATGTACCGATGCATATAAGTATCTACAACAAAAAAAAACAAATTAACTAATTAGTCGAATTGGTAAATTCGTATTTAATATTATTCCTGTACTGTACTCGCTTTATAAGTAGATCAATATTTTATAATAAATTAAGTGTATTGATTTAAGTTTGAAGGTGTAATGTTCCTATTAGTATACCTAGTATGATCCACATTGATTTCTGTGTCGATTGTTGGTACAAATTGTTCCAATAATTGTTCAAGCTATAACGTATAATTCCAATATAATACAGGTAATTAAGCCACCAAATACAATAATCGTAATAATATACAAATTTCAAAACAAAAAAGATATTATTCGCGTTTGTTCCACGCGTTCCTCAATGCCAGGCGCGTTGGTTATTGGTACTATATTATGTTTAGTATACTAATAGTACCTAAATAAACGTGTAATAATTTGACACTAAAAGGAATTTTTATTTAATTTTTTTTTTTAACTATAAAAACCTTCGATAACAGATCTTACATATTTTTAGTTTCCAAGAGAAATTTATTAATCGATTAAATAGATATAACTACTACAAATCCTACGTCCACGAATAAAAATTATTAAGAATATTTAACATATAATCCAAATAGCTGCAGTAATAAATAATAACAAGGTTTTTAATGAGAAAATTACGAGTTTAATAAATATAGATATATATTTTTGTACGATTAATATTGAATAATAATGGACAATCATAAAAATATTATCATATAAAATTATACCAATAAATATGGTAATTTTTCTCAACTACCAAACCAATATTTTTTTCATTCAAACATTTTAATTCACTCAGTTGGTATCTTTACAAACAATTTCATATAAAACATGTGATAATACCTCTGTAAGCATTAAATTATTTATAAAAAAAAACTCTTCAGTGAGTAAACCCCTATATTTTAGCTCATTCATATAATTTATAATAAAGAATTATTTGATACAAATGGTCTAAAATGTAATCATAAATAAAATCAGTCACGTAGTAATTCATAAAATATGGGTTGTACATGATTTATATGATGATATATTTAGTAAACGTGTTTTATCTATCGTATCTCTAGATGCATTGGGTATTCAAAATAAGGTGGAATACTTAGGGCCCTTTAAGTTATTTTGAACCGCTTCCATTATTATGCACTTAACTAAAAAAAAATTTTATGTGATGAAATCAATCATATAATGTAATATATTTTTGAGATTTAGATAATATCCATAAAAAAAAAATAAAAAACATACCACCAGTATACATGGAAATATTCTAATACAGCGGTAAAAATAAATTATAGTACAAAATTCAGATACAGCTTTATAAAATACAAACTGTCAATTAATTTTTGTTTTGTTGCCTACACTTAATCTCGGAGTCGTAGCACTGTTGTTCTCAAAAAGGATACCTCATCTACTTAGTACGTCTATGGCGCAAAGTCAGTGACACCTACTCAAATATGTAAATTGAAACAACTGCAGTACGCCAACCAATACGTTATATTTTATCGGTCAAGATGTATTTCATTATTATTATTATTTAAATGCCTATCTCTTTAATCTACACTATAAACTATGAAGTAACTATTACGCGTATATACATAGGTGCTCAACAGCTTTATGTATCTATGTCCTAACACGTAATCATTGATATATTTGATTTGAGATAAAATAAAAACCCGTTGGACCACCGGTTTTCGACTTAAAATAATAAGTTTAATTTTAATCGAGAATAAATTTTTAAACTATCAAAAAAAAAAAAATTATAAAATTAAAACTATGCTTGGATAAACTGCTATAAATGCATTTGGTTATATACCTACTTATATTTAAAATTTAAAATAATTAAAACAGCGAATAGATTTTACTACTCATCTAAGCTATACTATAGGTATACCTACTCGTGTAATTATATTAATATATTATGATTGTGGACGATAAACAAACTATATAAAGTACCAATATGGCCATAGATCACGAGAAATAATTAACTTCTATAACAATTAGTTGATGTTTACATAAATAGACGCCATTCTGCATGCATATACATTCATGTACATATACGATGTAAAAACATTTTTATTTATTAAAATATTGAGATATACAACCATTAAACATAAAACTCCATCGGATATAAATATTAATAACTAAATATATTTTATTATAAAAACATAAAAATGTGCGATATGCTATGTGCAGTTTTTGACGCACAGATATATTGGATACTGATTAGCGATTTAGTTGGATTTTATATATTATAAATTAAATAATATCGTAGGAAACAAATTTAAGTAGTATTATAACTAACACTTTAAAGTTTAATATTGTGTCTTTGTTATATTATGTACCTACCCAATTAAAAATTGTATAGGATTTTGAGTATGTATACTAAACATGGAACAAATATTAATTAGTTATTAAAAACATATTGTAGCGTATAATTTATTGTATCACTACACGTTTTAGTTGCCTTCCCTCAAAATGTACCAATGCACTACGTAGGTAGGTAGTTGTTTGTAAAAAAGAAATATTATTCACGAATGATATTATTGTTATGTACCTTGTACCTATGGATTTGGTTTGTGTACGATCAATTATTTTTTCTAAAAATAATTTTTTACGTAATAATATTATGTATCTTGACTTAGGAAATTAAATACGATTATATTGCATGCGTGACTGTTAAATAAAAATTTGATTTTCCCTATTAATCAATTAATTGGAACCCTTCAGACAGTGGAGTATACATAAGAACGTGTGTTTATAATAATAGCGTAATGTATGTATAATTCAGTGGCACCTAGACAGGTGTCCTGCAAATATTGAAACTATGCATCTTATGGAAGGTAGTGGGTGAAAACTGATGGTGTTTATGTAAAAAAATTGTTAATGGATAGATGGACGTATAAGTGTATATACTGTTAATTGTACGTGATCTCAAAGTTCGTCTAAATGCTACCGCAGTGCACTTATGTGTCATAATTATAACCCCCTTGCCCTCAAAAACTATAATTGTCCCAAAATAATTCCTATATGTTGTATGTAACTACACACAGGTTAGATTAGATTAGGTACTTACATGTATTGTTTTAGATGCGAAGAGCTATTGAAATATCTGTATCAGCGCGTCAAGTCCACTCCAGCTCGACGAAACAAAAATACATTTAATCGCTCCAAGAAAAACGTAGATAGATATTATAACATTAATATGATGATATTATAGTGTGGAGTGCGTAGCTGTTACTCGCATCCTAACCAGCAAGTGTTACGCGAGGGCGTTAGAGATTGATTGACTGGCTCTTCTCAGTAGTGTGTGCTTGCGTTCCTTCGCCCTCCGATGTTATGCTGCATCATACGTCATTGTGACCCATATATATATATATTATGATAGTTCGATCGTCAGCGACGCCAATCGAAGAATAAATAACGACATTAAGAAATGGCAATCAAATAGCGATTTCCACATCAGTTCTGAAACAGAAACACAATAAGTAATAAGTATTATAAGTTATAACGTATAAGTTAAAAATAGTATTTTACATAATTATATTGCCATATTATTATTGTTGTATAAATTGATTTTAACAGATAGCTACCTACTTCTGCATTCGATTTATTTATACACACATTGTATACTTTATTATATTAATAGTTTAATTATATAATATATATAATAAATATAAAACATATTATATAAATATATAATATATCATATATTATTATTATTTTTATATTAATTAAAGTTTATAGTTGTATATTACACCTAAACCAACTTTAAATACTTATAACTCATAAACTACTAGCCCTAAATTCGATTTTTATGATTCAAAATACTTAGAAAAATATTCTGCTTTAGAATATGAAATTAAAACTCTATGTTGTCATTCAAAAAGGTAAAAAACTTAAAAAATTATAATGATCAAAAATATTTAAAAATATAATTTTTTAATAAAAACGTTGGTTTTTTAACAACTTGAAAACGTCTAAAAAAATATTTTTTTAAATAATAATGAGTGTTGTTTGATAAAAGAATCACCCTGTATATTATATCCTACCGTGTTATTGCACCATCGACAATTGTGCGCATTTTCTAAAATCAAATTTTTCTTCTAATGTAAACTATGTATATATATATATATATATTTAATATTATGTAACTATAAAAAGGTTTTTAATTAATTTTTTAAATTTAAATTTAAATTTTTTTTAAATTGTTACTTTAACAAAGTATAAATATTTAATACCACCCTTATTGGAATGTAAGCATGTCTGATTATGATTATAAGTATTTATGTTGAGTGTCGGATAGAACCAAAACAATTTAATTTAAATAGTAAAACTGCTTTAAATAATACTATCGTCGTAGAAAAACGAACGCTTTTGAGTTGCCATACTTCAAAAACCACGGCATGATCATTAATGCTCTTAAGTATTTTTATCTCAAAACTAAAAACAGGAATGGGATACTTGGGTGACCTCATGAGTTTTCTGAACAACGAGACAATAAGTTGAAAAACTAATATTTTTGTAAAATATAGAAAATCTCAAATCATAGATACACATTTTTAAAATTGGTTCTTAAAAACCCGATCGAAATATAGGTTATACAAAAAAGAAAAATACGAAAAGTTATACCTACCTAAATTTAATAATGAACAAAATAATATTTGATCGTTTGACATCGATGGACATCAATAGTTGAAATGATGAATTTTTTTCCGATCAAATATATTATACTAAAAACTTAGAATAAAGTATTCGCAAATTGCACTATAATATATTATGGTTCAATTTTCAAAGACTCTATCTCACACCTAAAATCGTATCAGTGTTACAGTATGAATATAATTTCATTCAAAAAATTATTGAAATAGCTTAATTCGCTTAAATTTGTGTTATTATTGGTAAAATTAGTGAGATTGTAAAAAAATATACACAGGTTAATAGGAATATATAATTCAAAAAATTTGCAGCAATAACCAATAGTTGACATTACGGATGTAGTGTATTGTAATATATGGCAGAAGTTTTGTATATTCTGTATATTTTATATATAATATTATGTAAAATATTATAGTGTGATGTTATTTAAAATTTACAAACTTTTTAGTCATTAATGTAATGATTATTTTAATATTAGTGACTATGTATGATTTTATTGTATATCCATCACTTCTATGGCAAATTTGGAGTATCGATTGATACGTAGGTATAAGATACGTTTACAGGATTAAAAATTAAAATGTAAAACCTACAATGCCTCAAATTAAAATTTATAATCCGATAATTATTATTATAAACCGTATTAAAACAAACGTAGGTACTAAATAAACGTTGATATTATAAATAACAGATATGCAAAAAATGTAATCTTAAATTAAGAACATTTAATTTATTAAAATTAAAAGCTGTTTATATACGAAACTATTCAAAAAACAATTTTATATATCATGAATCGTAAATTTTTACCTTGCTTTTGGCCTCCGCAAAAGTTTCACCCAGTGAGGCCCACTATTTTTTTGTAAGAAAAAAAAAATAACTTTTTCATATATTAACAAACCTAATTCTATGTCAAGAATACAACATGCAAATGCAACACATTTTGAACCTATAGCTTGTCGTCAGATTAATATCGTCGCGTAACTAAGATTATAACTATATGGCATAGGAATATTAAAAGTGAATGTCTCTAAAAAATCTCTTTACAGACATGTATAATTCCACTTAAGAACCCAAAATTATGCGTTAAAAATATGCACTTAAAATTAATTTTTATAACCATTTGTTTTTAATACTTAATTGAATTTATTAATTATTTAAATTAATAATACCTACTTATTATTTAGAAATTTTGTATAGGTATATGAAATAATTTTCAACTATGTACAATGTCCGTTAAATAGATAATAGTTTAAGAATTTTTTTAAATTTATGATATATTCAACAAAAAATTGCATGTAAAATATAATTAGGTATAGGTACTGTCCTAAAAGTAAATGTTACGTAAGAAATAAATTTATATTCTTAAAGCTTTATAATGCATAATACCTTTGTGATCGTATTAATTGTTCCTAACACAGCTATAGTCTTTAATATATATTATTTTTTTTTTTTTATTTTTTAAATTTTTAATCTAGAAATTATACAATATATACATAAAAAAAAGTACAATAAGCATAAATAATGGTTTTTTAAAAAAAAATTAAAAACTAAAAATATATTATTAATATAATATAATAATATAATATAATTATTAATATATTAGGTATAGAAAAGTCCTCTACACTCTACAGTATAGTTGGAATCCTAACGTAATAATATTAAATATCACTTACAAGCATTACTAAATACTAATAATAAATTTATTTAGGTAGTTGAAACTACTATATCCATTACAGTATCATTGTGTACATAATATAGAAATATTAGATACTTACATTTAATAGCAAATTAAAGCCATCGATATTTTAAAATCACTCCGTCCGCCTCGATATCGCTATGCGTTGTAACTCTCTGCAAAAGTACGTAACGTTTGCCTGGGGCTTTGAACGGAATCACGTAGGTATTATATTATAAAATGTCGACGGCGGTCTCGACTCTCAAGTGTCCGAGAAGATTACTACGCCATCTAGCGTTATGCTAATTTAATTTTACAGTGTAGACGACAATTATTGAGGAACGATCGATACGTTTTTTGAATGAACAAGCAAATGCAACACAACATTATTATATTAAATTTTGCTTAGTCACACATAAAAATTCCTCCATTCACGTTTCTCATGTGCTCTCCTGCGATCAGTGCTCCTCATTATCATACGGTCGGTATAATTATTATGGTCAACAGAGACGCGCAGTACCTACGTGTGTTTTGGGTTTTTTTCATCGGAGAGACTATTTTTTACTTAATATTCACGACTGTTTTTAACGTACATTTTTACATGATACAATTAATGTAGACTGTACCATTCTGACTTTTAGCATGCAAATATTATGTAAATAATGTAAAAAAAATTACAAATATACTGTAAGAAACTACCGCATTACCGTTTGATTTGTATTCATCAGTTCATAGTCTCAACTAAGGGCGCGAGGCTTATAGAAGGAAAGCCTCCCAACTTTTATTTTAGCCTCACTGACATAGTTAAAGTGCAGACCAGATAATAAATTATTAGAAAAGAATAAAGATTAACAATAACCAGAGAAATTTAAAGCAGTTAAAGAGTAGGTACCTATTATTGTTCAAAAAACTGTTTTTCTGAATTTATATAGAATGCTACAATTATCACATTCTGTTCCAATAAGCTCCATAACTAGTATCAACAATGCGCCGAATAAATACTTATGTAAGGATATAAGGTCAACTATGTAACCGAATCTTATCTCTAAGTTGTCTATTGCCTATTGAAAAATATTCATCAGATGTTTTAAATTAAGAAGACTTAAAAAAAAAAAATTAACTACTTAATACTGAGCAGAGACTAAAACTGTGATGACTAGTGTATTATCCCTACCCATAAGAATTCTTTAATTTTCACTTATACTTTAAGATACTAAAAAATTTGAATTGTTTACTAAAATAATCAAACTAACTGACTAACTAAACCTCCTCATTCGACTTTCTTATAATTCGTATTAATAAAATTCAATATTTATTACACTTTTATTAACAATTAATGTAATGGTGTCATACCTATTAGGTGCCTACTTAATTTATTTATTACTAAAATGTTAAAGCAGAATCCTTAAACGCTACATTTAAGGTGTATATAGTTACCCACATAATATATAATATACAATGGCATCATTTCAGTTTTCAGTAGAAGGAGGAAAAATTTTAATTAGCACAAATTACAAATACCTACATAAATTAAAAAAAAAAACAGATCACTTCGCTTGCAAGTTCAGTTATACTAGCATTTTTTATCAAATTTATACCTAATCGTTCACCCTCCATTTCTCATTGTTAATAATCATTGGTGATGTTTCACTAATATTAAAGTGAAGAAAAAAATTTACATAATAGAGTTGTAATATCTATGTCATTAGATTCTGGAGTGGAGCGATGAATTTATTGATTTGACAATTATTTTTATTTTTTGTATGTGTACATTGTACAAGATAAGTAGTCGAAATAATGCTTCGATTTTCAACTTCAATACCTATTCCGACGAGAAAATTAATTTAGTTGGAGCATTTGAAAAATAAGAATGCAATTAAAATTTCCAGTAATTTCAAAAGCACTCGGAAAAACGAAAAATAAAATTAAGAAAAAAATATATTAGACATAACCATAATATTTTAACAAAATCGATTTTGCTTTTTGGTATAATCCTAAAAAATGAACGTACATGAGGAGATTTTACTGAATATTATATTAGAATTTCCTAAACACAATAACATTTTAAAAATATTTTGACTCATATTGATTTATTTGTACTATTTATAGGCATATTATTTTTGATTATTATTAGTTATGTTTAATTAGTCGATAAAAAAATTGAAAATGAAATACAAGCTTATTCGTAACTAGTAAGTAGTTGTAAGTGGAATTAAAAAAAAAGTTTGAGCGTAAATTATCAATAATTTTAAGAGCTTTTGAAGTTTAAAATTAACATTAGATATTCACTCGATTTCTCATGGAGTGATTTTCTAATTTTTTTTTTTCAAAAACGAACAACCGTAAATACTTGAAATTTATGATATAGGTATCTTAATTTTATTATTTTCTACGTTTCATAACATTTTCAAAATATTTTGAATTGTTGTAAGCTATGTATACAAAATCGCACATTGTTATAAACTTATAACAACAGTTAAAAAGTATAAAAAATATATATAGGCAAGATTTTTTTTTATAAGCATAATTTAAAGTTCAAATGTCGACATAATTTATCAAATTGAAAATTAACAAATTTTTTTGTAGTTATAAGGATTTAAATTTTAAAATTATGTAACCAAAAAATCTAAAAATTATATTTATTCAGCTATTTAAAAAAAAAAAAACGATGGCCATGTGTCTACCATGTGTCTACCACTCTAGGTACTATACATTAAGGACCGTATTGATCACTGAAATAGATGAGTTAATAAATTTAATTCAAAATTATTATTAATTCAAATGTGTTTAATTATTCGGTATATTTTACATGGAAAATCGTATGAAAAATGTTTAACATTTATTGATTGTCATAGCTATGTTTATAATAAACGAAAACACCAACAATTAGATGTTAATTTGGAAGACGACGATGAACCTCAAGAAATATTAAATAGTAAATTGGAACCTAAATTAACTGGAGAACTTTTGGGAAATATAGTCGTAAAACTATTGCAATAATTAGAATTAGATTTAAATTACTGTGTAGGCATTGGGACCGATGGCTGTTCCGTTTTATCTGCAGTCCACGGCGCTGTCCAACAAATAAGAAAAATGCAATACATAGTCCTTGCTCAAATCATGCCTTAAATTTAAGTACTTCAAAATCGTTTACTGTACAATCAATTCGCAACTGTGTTGGAGTATTTAAAGAAGTTACTTCTTTTTTTCATGATCTGCCAAACGTAATTACGTTCTTCAACAATATTTGACTAACCATAGAAAATTACATAATTTATGCGAAACGCGATAGATAGAAATGCACGACAGTGTATTGCATTTTAAGGAATCAATAATTGAAATTATTGACACTTTAACTGAAATATCTGAATGACAGGATAATATTTCTTCTTCAAGAGCTAAAATGATATCTGCTATTTGTAATTGTGATTTTCATTTTTTTCTTTTTTCATTATCAAATTTATTAGCTGTTTCTTAATTACTTTTAATTAATTACTTTTCCGATAAGTAAAATTTGACAAGGCAAAGATCAAGATATTGTTGCTGCATCTGAATGTATCAAAGATGTATACTTAATACTTGGACAAAATCGTGAAAAATGTGAAAAAAAATTTCAATCTATGTTTAATGAGTGTGAATTAATTCTAAACAAACTTGATGTTGACATTAAATTACCCGGGATCATAACAAATCAAAAACATAGAGTTAATGCTACATCATCAAATAACCCTGTTGATTATTATAGAATTAATATTAACATTCCTTTATTTGATATAATGTATTAGAAGATTTTGATTTCCGATTCTTAAGCAAGGAAAATTCAAATATTACTTTATTAATACAACTTATACCAAAATATGTAGGTATTCAAAATGAAAACTGAAGACTACAATGGCTATTTGGCAAAAAATATAGAAATAATGACTAGAGATCACACATACTTTCAAAATATTTCCCAACAAGCCATAAAGAATGAAATAAATATGTGGTTTACTAAATGACTTAGACTTCAAGCGGAAGGTAAAATATATATTTTAATATACCTAATTAACTGATAATTTAATTTAATTTAAATGTATTTTTTTAGGAAAAAATATTCTAGTTCATGGGTTGGATGCTCTAAGTATGTGTCCAGAATCTATATTTCCAAATATACATACAATTTTGATTATTATTTGTTCACTACCAATCAGTGTCGTGACAGCAGAACGCAGTTTCTCAACACTAAAAAGGTAGGTATAAGACTTACCTACTATAAGTTTACATTTAAATATTAGTACCTATCTATTATTCATATAATATCATACAACTTTACTTAACATAAATTAATATTCAAAAAAGATGATTCACATAATACTGTTATTAACTATTTGTTAAGTAGCCAAATCATTGTTTTATTAGAATTGTTATACATTTTTAACCTTTTTTTAATCTAATTATTAGGCTGAAAACATGGTTAAGTTCAACAATTGGCGAAGAAAGGTTGAATGGGCTAGCATTACTCCACATTCATAAAGATATTCCTATAGGTAAAGAAAACATTATTACACGTTTTGCTTAACAAAAAAAAAAAGAAATATACTTTTATTGTAGATTTTTATTATTAAAATGGTTGATTAACTGTGCATCTGTGACTATACTTTTTTTAATTTAATTGTAAGTACAAGATATGAACCTATTTTGGATAATTTCATTATATACTATGTATAATAAAAAATGTTTGTTCTATTTGAAGTATTTGCGTTATTTCAAAATATTGGGGAAAAATGATGGACTCTCCAACGACTCATTAATGTCCTATGATTTTTATAATTCTCCCCCCTGCCCTTAAAAGTCAGTTATAACCGCCACTAATTTGTGCACATTAAATTATTATTATATACGAGTAATATAAGATATATTTGCCATTAATTTTTATGACGCTGTTAAAATATGTTTGGTAAAAAATATTTTATTTAAATTTAATAGTTGAATGATACCTATAGATTTAAAAATTGATACCGACTTATCTCTACTTAATGGTACCTACTGTTGGATTTTGTCTTCATTTTTTAGTTATCGTTCTTTGTCCTATCTTTAGGAAAGTGTTTTAAATGGAAACTATTTAATTTAGTATAAACATCAGTTTGGACTTCTTGTATAACAGCCAACCACGTAACAATTGGTGGATAAATACAGTAAAAACTTATAAGTATCCCAGGCAGCAAATAATTAACATTGGTATAATATTATTAATATTATTAATTATAATTAAAAATATTCAAAGAAATGGGAAAGTAAAACAATATTTTCAATAAATCCCAGTGGTTAAGTAAAAATAATATAAAATATTCACGTGTATCTGTGTTGGATGATGAATTCATCCCAACGCTAGTATAGCTACTTGAAAAACACTATAAGTAAGTTGACAGATAACCCGTTATTACTATGGAATGATATGTCCTCAGTTCATCAAAATCTGTCCAAAATTCCTTTAAAATATTTAAGCACGGTAGCTTCTTCAGTACCAAGTGAGAGGCTTTTCTCCAAAGCAGGCTTGACCATTATTAATATGTCTATACAACATATTAAATTATACTTAGATACAAGTTACAATATAAGTTATAACTACCTATGTATTAATCTGAGTCAACCTAACCTAATCAAAATGTGCAAAAATAAATAGTTTAAAATATGTAAGACCTTAAACCAATAAATAATATACATAATAAACTTGATAAAATGTTTCTAGATAAATTAAAATTGAATTTGTATTAGAATTGTATTATCAATCAAGTAGTTATTGGGTAGGTACAATATAATGATACAAACAAATAACATGAGTATTTGATGTAGGTACTAAAATATTAATTATTTATGAACTGCATAGTGTGACTTTAACACGTCTATTTAAATTATTTCCCTGCTTACCAAAAAATTTAGTTATAATGTTAGAATATAATTTTATTATTGTATAATACAAACTCAAATTATTATTTATTAATTTATAAAGAAATATTTAAATTTAATTATTTTTATTAACAATATATTATATTCAAAACAGACATTTTTTATAATTTTGATTATATATTTGTATTAAAATTAAATATAATGTATTTTAAAACAGAAGTTACTGAGGAAAATGAGATAGACATTCAGAAGATAGATCAAAAAACATTTTGAAAAGTAGCTGAGCCTGTTTACAATGGTTATACAATTGACAGAGCTGAAATCAATTGAAATTCGAAAGAATGCTGAAATACTTCAAAATTAATATAAAGATGATCTCAGCACTTTATTTGTTAATGAATGTGTTTGTTTTAGAAGCCACTTATTATCTATATCGGTGATAAGGCTCCTAAAACCATCAGGAAATGTGTATCTAGTTTTCTGAGAAAAAATGATTTGATAGGTATGTATCCTTATATTGATGTATCTCTGAGAATGCTGTTATACACATCAGTTAGCCAGTTAGTAATTTTTTGACGGAAAGGTCTTTCTTATGTTTAAAACGTATTAAAACGTATCTGAGGTCTTGTGCCTCTGAAGAAAGGCTAAATTATTTAGCTATAATGAATATTGAAGCTGATATAACAACTAACATTCAATTTGATTATGTAATTCAAGAATTCACAACACTACAGAGTAGAAGAAACCTTTAAATATTATATTACATATTTTTGTACTTATGATTAAAATAAAGGAAATTCCTAAACAATGATTTTGAATATTATTGTAGCCCTGTATATAGTTACATTAATTTTATAAAATACTATATACAAAAAAATATAAAATGTTGATTTGCATAGTTTTATATAATTTTATTTTATTTATTCATGAAGTACCTACTTAAATATGTTAAAAAAAAAAACAACTTATATGATGAATTAGTGACATAAATTCCAATATATCTTTGCGGAGGGATCAAAAAATTACTAAACAATATTTTTTTTTAAAGAACACTCGTAAAACAAATATTCTTTTCTTCGCTCAAAATCTAAAAGGTTAATGAGGATCTATCACACATATTTTACATGGGAGGAGCAATTTTTTTCCACCGAGGCGCAAATATCTAAATGCTGCACCGGG
Source organism: Diuraphis noxia (assembly GCF_037042655.1). NCBI lineage: Eukaryota > Metazoa > Arthropoda > Insecta > Hemiptera > Aphididae > Diuraphis > Diuraphis noxia. The sequence goes on along the minus strand of NW_028301711.1, from coordinate 100,853,164 downwards.
TTTATACATAAATAAAAAAATTTGAAGTTCAAATGTTTTCCCGCGGATTTATTTTCTGACTAATCTTTACTCCGAGCCCATTATGTGCGAATGAACATTTGTTCCAATTGTTTCATATAATAAATCCTATGGAACAAATAATTTATGGAACAAACATTCATTGGAACAAAGGTATATGTGAAAAGATATAATTGGATGAAATATTTAAGGAAAAAATGTCCATTGGAACAAATGTCTTTCGAAAAATAGGTATTGAAACTAATGTGAATACAGGTAAAATTTGGAATATAATATCATTGGAATAAGTTAACTTGAAAAAAAAATATGGAACAAAAGGACAAAAGGTAGTGATCCCATATTTATAATTCCTTTAGGAATTTCAAAGTTTTATATTTTAGATACGCCGAACACATTGATATTTTAAAAATCGATTGATCGATATTCAAACAATTTTGACCATCCAAAAACGCTACCCGCACCAAGGGACGTGACTGTATCGTTAAAATTGCAAATGATAATAATAATCACGCCTGCGTATGATCATGGTGAAACAAGCAACTCGAGGATCCACTGGACAGATATGTACAATTTTTCAATTACGACGGCTAAGCTATGGTGCGTTGACCTTAACACACAACTATAGTTGCAAACCAGAAATACACACTGACTCACAAAACAATCGCTGGTAATATGATCACTCTTAAATAATCACAAATTAGTAAGGCGAATGATACGCAAGTTATTGCCAGACAATCGACGATACAAATTCACAACAACGTGGATTTTGTTTGACGACAACACAGGTGCATTGATATATAGGAAGTACTTGCTGATCGGGCAGTGAAAAACTAACATAAATTGTACACGAAAATTTAAAGGATGGACATTAACTGATTTAGGAGAACTCTTAGTAACACCTTAGCAAGCCACAACATCGAATAGATTGTAGGTTTCGTACTTTTGGAGGCACTGAGCCACTGAGGGCATAACAACACAGAAAAATAAACCAAACGAATGAATGAAAATAAGTAATATACTAATATGAATATAATATGAAATGACGAACGATTCAAAAAGCAAAATGAAACGTTAATGACCACGAGATACTAGTGTTTAAAAATGATAATGTTATCACTTATACTCTACTGGCACCAGCAGCTGCACTCCTGCGAATAGCGCGCTAATAAATAGTTCATAATATATCATAATACGAAACCGCCTTGCTGTAAAATTATTTCTGGCTTATCATAACCCTGCATAAAATGTTTATTTTTATTCTCACATCCTTCAAAACTTTGAAAAAAAAAGATGTTTTTGGGCTTTTGTTACGTTACCATGGATATCATATAGGTACCTATAAAACATGTACGAATTGTATAAGAATTTATAGAAAATAATAATATTAGGTGCTCGACAAACTTTTTTCATAATAAAACTTAATTTTAAAATATTCGATCCCGGGATACCCTTCTCCTTCATAATTATTTCGAATTAGTACCTATTTACTAACTTACAGGTTTTACTTATACCACAAGAATCAAAAATAATTTGTAATCCGCTACGATAATTGTCCGATGAACAAAAGCGGAAAAATGAACGCGATCTGGCTGTCCGAAACACACTTGTTGCCGTCCAGGATGCAAAGGACTCGCATGGCCACGTACGTCATGACGATTGTCGCGTGCATTTTTTGCGGCGGCACGTTTTACCTGGCCCAGTCACAATACCGCTCTTTCCTGAAAAACGCAACGCTAACTAAGCACGGCTGGTCGAATAAGGATAACCGGACGGATCTGCTGCACAGGCTGATTCAATCTAACCGGACCGAAGATTGTGCAAATACGTCCATGAATAGCCCGTTATTGCTGATTGGCTCGATCGTGTGTATTACAATTAGAGCGTAGGTATAGGTTATGGATAGTACTCCTAACACGTGAGCGTGAGGCGGACGATCGAATCCGAGCATAGGCGAGCCCATGAGTTGTGGCAAATTGAACATACCTACACTACATTTTTGATTTATTTATAAAAATAATTATAGTTTGAGGTACGCGATATTATTAACCTTTTAATTTCGACCACATATATAAAAACAATTTATTTCCAAAAAGCTTACATTTTCATATAGGTACATAAGAATAACTTTGTGGTATTGTGGTATATAACTCGTATCACATTTTTGACCAAGAATAACTTTTTTTTTATCAACATTTAAAAAACTAAAAACATTTCAAATGTCTATAAATAACATAAAATGAATCTAGACTTTTTGAAAATTGCACAATGTATAGAAAATGATAATTTAAGTTTAAGTGGTATATGTATGATATTCACAAGACTTATATTTTTTGAGTAATAAATAATAATAAAATAACAAAAATCGGTCGAAGAGAAATCGTATCGTCAAAATTATATCTACTGTGAATCAAATTGTTAAGTCTAAGACGTTAAAATGAATTTCATATATTATGTATATTTATAACTATTTAAGTACCAAAAATTTACATACTTTCGTGACTTAATAAACAAAAAGCGGGTAAGTGGATTTCGCTCTGCTGTACATTAGGTGGTGGGGTGGACCTCTGACTAGGGTAGGTTAGATTTGAATGCAATAATAGGTATCATTTTATACGAAAAACGATTCTGAACTGAGATGATTTGTCCGTCTAGGATACATTATAGATAATTAAAAATGTTCAAATCTTTGATTTAAAAAGAAAATTTTGTATAAATTTCTAGCTTAAAATAATTTAAGAATTTTCGTAATTTTTACGTATTTAGTCAATATTTGAACTTCAAATGCTAATAAAAAAAAAAATTGTGCCTACGTATTTTTATAATTTTTTAATTACTATAAGAATAACTTATGAGGAACTTTGTATTCAATTTTCAAGTATTTTGATAGGGCCAAAAACATTTTATCGACACTTCAAAAGAAAATTTTCAGAAAAACTGAAAATTTCAGTTGTCTATAAATGTTTCGAAAAAAGTCAAAATATTTTGAAAATTAAATAATGTAAAGAAAACGTCAATCTAAATAACTGATAAAATTTTCACGTATCTACGACTTATACTTTTTGAATAATAACAAATATTTAAAATCGTTTCAGGATAAATCGTTATTGTAACGCTATTTCGTAAAAATTTAAAATTCAAACGCACCTCAAATTTTTCCTATAATGACGTTCAAATTTTCTCTATAGCTATTTGAAGCAAAACTTATGGAAAACTTGGTGTTAAATTGTATAACCTTAGGTATAAATACAAACAATATTATGAATTTTCAGCTTCAAAATTACTTGCAAATTTTCACATTTTCGACAGATTTCGTAAAAATTTGAACTATAAATGCTTATAAAAAAAAATTGTGCCTATGTATTCTTATAATTTTTTAATCACTATAAGAATAACTTATGAGGAACTTTGTATTAAAGTTTCAAACAAATTCTTATCTAATATCCATGAAAACATTTCGTAATCACAATATAATCATTTCGTCTAATATGTGCAATTATTGAACAAATTTTCAATTTTTCAATTTCCGATCTAAATATCTGGTGAAATTTTCAAGTATCTACGACTTATAATTTTTGAAGTATAACAAATAATATTTAAATTCGTTTGACTCGTTTGAGGATAAATCGTTATCATTACGCGATTTCATAAAAATTTAAAACTCAAACGCTCAAAACATTTTTCCTATAATGACGCTTCAAATTTTCTCTATAGCTATTTGAAGCAAAACTTATGGAAAACTTGGTGTTAAATTGTATAACCTTAGATATAAATACAAACAATATTATGAATTTTGAACTACAAAATAATTTGCAAATATTCATGGTTTTGACGAATTTCTGTCAATATTTTAAATTCAAATGCTAATAAAAATTAAATTTGAATTTCCGGTTGACATTTTATTTGTGATAAAGATTGACAAATTTGTAAGGAATCTTGTATTAAATTTTCAAATCTTAGATTTAAAAAGAAAATTTTTTATGAATTTCTAGCTTATAATAATTTTCGAATTTTCGTGAATTTTACGTATGTTGTCAAAATTTAAATTTAAATGCTTGTAAAAAAAAAAAATGTGACTATACATTTCTTTTATTTTTCAACTGCTATTGTAAAAATATTTTAGGAGCCTTGTATAAAATTTTGAAATCTTAGGTATAAAAAGAAAAACTTTTATGAATTTTGATCTAAGATAATTTGAACATTGCAGTAATTTTTATGTATTTAGTCAAAATTTGAACTTCAAATGCTAATAAAAAAAAATCGTGCCTATGTATTTTTGTAATTTTTTAATGAATAACTTATGAGGAACTTTGTATTAAATTTTCAAATATTTTGATAGGGCCAAAAAATTTATTTCAGAAAAATTCAAAATTTCAGTTGTCTATAAATACCTCAAAAAAAGTCAAAATATTTTTAAAATTAAATCATGTAAAGAAAATGCCAATCTAAATAACTGGTAAAATTTTCAAGCATCTACGACTTATACTTTTTGAATAATAACAAATGTTTAAAATCGTTTGAGGATATATATCGTTATCGTTACGCTATTTCGAAAAAATTTAAATTCAAACGATCTTAAGATTTTTCCTATAACGACGCTTCGAGTTTTCTCTATAGCTATTTGAAGGAAAACTTATGGAAAACCAAGTGTTAAGTTGATAAATTGAATTTAGAATTGTTGTACCCTACTAACCGAGGACATTTTAATGAAGATGTATCAGGTTCTCTTAAACAAAGTATTTTGTTATTCGGGGCTTGGGCCATGGGGTAAACACGAATTGCGTATCAAAACAGGTAGACGAACCTTTTTGAACGAATTGCGTCCGGGACGCAATTCGTGTTAGTTTTTCATCTACAGTTAATTATTGTAAGTGGTTCCTAAAACGATATTGTCACAATAAAGATATGCCAGGTTATATAAAAATAATGTTATTTAATTGTAAAAATATAATAATGTCATAATATTCGATAATAATATAAATTATATGTCATAATTAATCATATACCTATTTATAAAAAAATTAAAATTGAACTGTAAAAAATATAATACTATCATAAACATAAAATATACAAATTATAAGTCATAAGTCCATAGTTACTTATCGATTGAGCAGTCCGTATAGTCCCTAATATTTTTATCGAAAATATCCACCAGTTTGGAGCTATTGCTTTACACTGCATATACCGCCGCTTGTCCGTCGAACTAAAAATGCATTGGTTTATTTTTAATTCGATAGAAAACGCCGCGAAATACGCTGCGTTCGAAACGCGGCGAATACGCCGTGTATAGCTCCGGCCTAAAAGTACAAACCACTAAAAATAAGTTTTCATATAATAATATTATGTTAATGATAAATATCTAATTATTATTATTTTGTTAAAAATTTAAAAATATCAAAATTTAAAATAAATTTAAAAACCACTGGAAACCTCAAAAAATGTTAAGTGATGAAAAGGTAACACGAATCGGTCCTACCGTACTATCTTTCGATTACTTCGAAAGGAGGTAATTTTTCGCGAACAATTCATCTATTAGCTGATTTTGGCCCGTTATTCCATGAATTTTTAAATGATTCTACCAAACATATAAAATATTTAAGTTGGGAGGTTCAAAATGAATTAACATTTTATCTGAAAACTTATGTAATATCATATGTGAAGAAATAATAAGTTGTTCCTTCTTCTCAATAATATTAGACTCTACTCAAGACATAACAAAAATCGACTAAGTCATAATTATTATACGGTATGTGATTGTCGACAATGAAACACATAATTAATATTAAAGAATCATTTTTAAGATTTTATGCTTTAGAACAGCATGGAGCAAAGAATTATGCACAGTTAAGTACTTACAAGATATTTTAAACAAAAAATAATATAAAAATTAAATGTTGTACAGAACAAGGATATGAGTGGTCAATACTCTGGAATGTAAAAGAGAATAAATTATATTGTTCCGACTGCATCATTTGTCCACTGCTTTGTTCATAACTTACTTAGTGATATCTGATACCTACACAATTTCACCAAGCATATCAAGATTTTTTGAAATCGAGTAGAATGTGTTTAATTTCTTTAGCTTAAGCGTCATGATGCTTGTCATTAGCATTAGGAGATGATAGTACAGCATCAAAAATTAGGAGAAAAATACTAAAATAAATGCGCTCTACCCAATGGGAATCTAGACATACTGCGATTTTCGCATTAAAAGGACGATTCATTGATATAATCAAACGTTTAACAGTAATATAACTTACAAGTAGTAAAAATTATGAACGAGATATGAATAAAGTACTTAAAATTAGATAGAATCGAGTAAATTTGTATTAATTTTATATATTTGAGAAAATATTCTAAGATACTTAAATACTGTATCTAACATTTTACAAAGCACGGATATTTCATTAGAAAATGCTTCTATGCTTCTGGATAAAGCTATTAAAAATATTCAACACAAACGAAATTACTACTGCACAATATATTTGGAATTAAAACGCTTATATGCTGAATGGAAAATTGATATTTCATTCCATTCTTCGAGACCTATGTTTTATAAAAAAAGTATCGTGTGATCGCAGATTTGATATTTCTCAAGATACATTTACGAGTAGGATTAAAGTATTTTTACCAGTCGTGGATTGTATAATATTTAAACTCAAAGAATGGTTTAATGGAATGAAATGTGTTTCTGATCTTTTCACATTTTTAAGTCCGAAATCAATTTTGAGCTACAGGCAGTCATTCCTAATAAAATCTACTTATGATTTCATTCAATTTTTAAAGATGATGTTACTTCAGATTTCACACGTCAAATTATATGCCTGAAAACAAACATTTCATATCAAAATCTAAAATCTATTAAAGATTTATGTTTATTTATTATTGAAATGAATTTGTCTATAAGTTGTTCAGATGTTCTATCAGCATGTATTTTATTTTTAACATTATCGATAACAGTCGCGAATGCAGAACGTAGATTTCCAAAGCTTAAAATAATAAAAAATTATCATTGGGATTCTTCTGGTCAAGATTGTCTAAAAATAGAAATATTTTGAATATTGAAAGTAAACGGACCGCTTAAATTAATATTGATAAGATAATAACAGATTTTGACAATGCAAAACGAGAAAAAAAACTTTTTGAAATAATTTAAATTTGATTTAATAAATTAATGTATTAATTATTATAATGTTTTAACTTTAACTACTAACTTATATTTTAAGAAACAACTTATGATTCATTTATTATAATATTTTGCTAAAATGCCTAAATGAAAATTTATAGAACTGTTATATATATATATATATATATATATATATATATATATATATATGTTATTAGATATTTTGTTGTGTTTAATTATAACTAATATATAATTAAATCTAAAAGAATATCGTGCGTTTTATTTAATTTAGAGATAACATTATTAAAATTGATTTTTGTATACATTTTAATATTAATAATATAATAACTAAATTATTTATTCGATAATAAGATTAACTTTTTGTCTAATTAGTACAAATGTATAATGTACAAAGTGCTGATAATTAAATAATAATGCTGTAGTAATACAAAAATTAAGTGAAAAATAATAATATTAATTTGGGGCCATCAAAAAAATTTTGCACATGGTCCTCAGAGTTAATAGTTGCGGCACTACATGATGTCCTCTTTAATTAAAAAATATCGCTTGATATAACGAGTGAAATGAGAGCGAATCAGTAGTTTTGGATCAAACTCATAACAATGATTTCTATTTTCGCTTTTAAATATACAATAGAAACAACTTATTAGAAACACGGAGATAATTGATACAATCGCGTTATTGAACAAAAATATCTAGAAACGGACCGGCCATATATTAAAACTTTGAAAATCAATCGAATTGTTGAAACTTTGAAACAACACATTGATTGCATAAAAAAATTAGGGCTAAGGTCAACGATGAGTACTGATTAAGTACTGATTATTTCGGCCGCGTCGCGCTATTGTCCGTCATATTTATATCTAACGGCTAGTACCTATCATGTAACATGTTCATTATGTACGCAGTATGCACGTTGGCGATTGCATACTAGTACAGACATTTAGCGACAGCTATTTATATTTCTTATCGATAATATAAGACTATTTGATGATAATTAATGTGTATACATAGCACAGTCTCCTTGAATAACCAGTCCAACCCTGGGAAAAGTGTATGAAGATTGAATCATTATAGACGCACGTCTACGTCTAGATGTTACAGAAATTCCAATAGAAGAAGAGATCTATAATACGGTTATGAATCCTTAAACAATTGGACATTGTGAAATTTACGATGAAGAAGAAAACAGCGAGACACGACCATCAAGTAAAAAAAAATTTTAAGCGCTAAGTATCATCATGAAAGCAGTCCATTACTGGTGGATGAAAAAGGCTTTGGGTAACATTATTCTTACGAAACCATGGTCATCAAGTTAGTTTACGCAGAACAACAGATAACGATAAACACATATTTTACATAACATATTATTTTTTTCAAATGATAATTATTTCATAATGAATAAAACCAATTGCTTATTAGAGACAATTGATTAATTGACACATTTCATCTTGGTCCAAAGTGTTCCTAATAAGCGGCTTCTACTGTATATATTAATATAAACTTAAAGTTATTATTATAATTAGAATGTTTTTCTATCAACTAGGTAGTGCTTTGTTTGGAATGCAATCACAGCAATTAGTGGACCTACGTTTGTTTTTGAATTGCTACGATGTTTGTTGTTTGGTACGGTCGGCGGTTACCTTTTTACAGTTAACCGACTGCTATCTAAAGTTATACAGAATCATATCAATACTACCAGTAAACGATTATTTCCTAGTTAATTTGTGAGTATCGGAACTAAACACGCTACTCACCTCAAAGACACGATGATTTGATATTATTTCATTTTCAGCCAAGCAACTGTACAACCATATTACGAAGTCTCTATGGTAAGTAAAGATTTTTAATATTATTTGAATCAGGTGACTGCATATTATAATATTAAATAGGGCCTGCTTGAAGCAGAGTTGTCATGAAAAAGCCCAGTCCAAAAATCCCGGGCCGCTTTTCTGGGTTCAATCCATTTAATATTTTGAAAATCCCAGGTTGTTTTTTGTGTAAAATGTAAAAACCACTAACTTCAATATCATTGGAAAAATGTCAGAATGTCAATATGTAAATCTAACTACATAGTTTTTGGCAAGGTCAATACGAGTACATACGTATTCACCATTCTTCTATAACAGAGATTAAGCCATAAAAAGGAAAAACAGTACAGCTTATAATTGGAAAAAAATTCCGATTTTTTCTGATTGATTTTTTCCGAAAATACCACGCTGATTATTACTTTTACAATTATTAGGTGTATACTAATATTCAAGAATTTTAGGCACTGCAACGTCATTCCATTTGCTCCAATGAACTGAACGCATAGGTACTAAAATAATTAATAATTACCTACCTACAGTGGTATCATGAATCATCAGAGCCGTGTTTAGAGGGGGGCAAAGGGAGCAAATGCTCCCGTCGCCTTAGTTTTATAAAAGTAAGGGGGAGCCTTTATTTGCGCTTAATATGCTACCTGTATCCCGCCCCAAATAAAATTTTGTCCGGGGCTCTAAATTACTTGACACACGGCTTTGTGAATCATGATATATGAAACTTTCATAAAATCATAATTTACTTAGTTTTCCTTTACAAACAAATAATATTTTATAAAGTACCTATACCTATTATAAAAATATGACTTCTAATAGAAACACTATCGACAGCTATTCTTTTGGGTTCTTTTCTGGTTGTGCGTGATGAATTTTGTATTGAGTTTTTGCCGCTCTACCATAGACAACGACGACAATTGGGTAGACTGCAATACAAATTGGGTGGACGTACCAGCGATATGGTTCTATGATTATGTGACGATGAAAATAAAAAGACAGCGGCCAGCGGTCCGACGTGCCTTGGCTTCTCGACGTCGGCGCACAGCCACCACGAGACGTCTGAGGACAAAGTACCTATTGTCCGAATCGATAAAAAAAATATTTTAATTCATAATATAAAATTGAATATTTAGTTATAAAGGCATATGATATACAAATACTTTAATATATTGTTGGATTTGTTTAGGAAGATTGGTATAGATAAAAAACCTACCTATACATATTGAGTTTTTCTGTGAATAAAGTTTCATAATTTAATTTGGTATGACAATTATGAAAAACCAAAAAAAAAAAAATTCACTTAGTAGCGAAATCCCAGCTTATATCATTCAGAAAACGTATTTGAATTGTTCACAAGAGAATTCTCCTGATACAATTTCATATTTTTTCCTGATCACATTTTAGAGATTATCGACGGTAATCTTTATTTTGAAGCTAATGGAAAATTTATTTTTGTTGATTATTATATCTTCAATGGTTATTACATATTTGTACTCATTTTCACAAAATTCAAAATTTACTGTATATTGAAGCGAAAATTAAACAAAAAAAAAAAATGGATTATTCATTTTAATAATACTTAATTATTTTTTTTTATAGGTAATTAAAGCTCTTCATAATATTTTTATATTTTATTTATTGATACTAATAACCATAATTATAAGTTGTTTAATTTATTGTAATTTAATTTAACTCACATATTAAAAAACATACTTATCAAATGAATAATAAATGTAAATTTTTTACTGTATGAACATCTCAAAGATTTTTTATTATATTTTGAATTTTCACAATTTTGACTTCATACTTTAATACTTTTCAGTGTACAAAAATCCCTGCTCAAATCAATTAAAATATAAATATAAATGCTTCAACTTAAACATTCTTAAACTTGATAACGAATAAAGATCAGTTTTTTTAAATATTTAAATTCAAATGAATAAAGACCACAAATGTTGTCAAGAAAAAAATCCTAAATGGGTTATTTTTTTTTTTTAATAACAATAATAATTAATCAATTAAATTAGAATTTTAATCAAAGAGCTATTATGTTAGTTAACATTATTATAAAACATTGAAATGTGTACAATATATTGAACATTCACAATAAATAAACATTTATTATAAATACTTGTACATCGAAGAATATAGCTTTCTATATTATTTCTATATTTTAATAGAACACAAACTTACAATATAAATTGCAATTATAATTTATTGTACTGAAATAAAATATAGTTATACTTCATAAAATGTATTTTAACTATAACAAATATTACCATTGATAGTTTAACATTTTTAATAAATAGGAACGTATTCATACTTTTTTTATTACTAAATTATATATTTTTAAAACAAATAAAAAGGTTGAATATAAGATACAATATTGGAATTACCTATATTGTATAGTATGATATTATTCAAATTTGTATGTAAGTTAACATCAATTAAATGACTAGAGAAATATCATACAATTTTATTAATATCAGAATTGTTATTATTAATTTTGAGAATAATTAAATCAATATTAAAAACAATATTTAAATTGGTAGTAGCTTAGTTACCTAATTATAAAAACTTAAATAGTTTTAAGTTATAAAAAAAAATATTATAATATAATTATTATATTACCAAATAGATAGGCGTGCCACATATTAAATTAAAAATCGGGAATATATTTTGTAATTTTAAAACAAAATATATAGTTTTGTCAACAATGTGATACTGTTATCATAACAGTATATTAATCGGTAATTCCTAAAACATACTAATACTTAATAAGTGACAGAAATCAAAAATAATGGCAGAGTAATGTAGATAGGTACTTAATGAATAAGTAGTAATTAATAAAATTAACAAAAACATAAACATTATAAATTAATATTAATTAAAACCAAAATGATAATAATAGTTAACGTATTAAAAATAAATTACTTAATATCTAATTTGTATGCATAGCCCAGGATGAATTTAATTGTTATTATTGGATAATATAGTTAAAATAATTTTTTAATTCAATGATTTAAAATAATGTTTAGTTTAAATGCTATAAATTAAACCTTTGTATTTTTAAAGCAATTCAAATTTAAACACTGTTCTTATCCATATAAGTAAACAATATACATATTTATTATGTTTCAAACATAAACTCGAAATGTTTGTAGTTATAATTGTCTTACACTAGAAAATGTATTTATAGATACAATACATCATTTAACACCAATATTTTAAAGTATAGCATTAATTAAGAATAAACAATTAAATAATATCAATAAGTAAATAAATCTATCAATTTATTAATATAGCGTGTAAGCAACTGTAAGCTATAACTAAATGCCTGTTATATTGTAATGTTGTATACCAAAAAGTGTATAAATTGTCATAACTACAAGTCATAAATAAGTATAAATAATAATAATATAATATTAATATTAATTTGACTAGTGATTTATAAACTATAATTAATATCAAATTAAATATGACAGTATAATAAGATTCTATAAAATTAATTGTTAATCACTGACGACACAATTTAACTTATAATAAACAAGAGAAACAGTATTCAGATATTCAATAGTTGACTAGTATAAACAGTAAATTTTTAGTTATATAATACTACATAATCATTTAAATTCAAAATAATAAAATGTAAACATACATTAAAGCTTCTCATTATATTATTGAACTATAGTTATTAAGATTATTTAATTCAATTTTTAAATAACTTATAACTTTTCAATTTATTTATTGAACACAATAATTCCATACTAACCTATATCTATAATTAAAAATTATGAAATTTATAGAAATAAAACATAATTAAAGATTTGAAGGAATAAAATACTAAATAACAATAGGCCTACAAAACAAAATAAATTCGAAACTTAATATAAGTCACACCATAGCATTTTTTATTTCAGCTAAACAAATTGCTGCTTCTTTTTTGCCTTCATCGTAACGATGTCTTTTAGCATTTTTCATTCCTTCCACACAATTTTTTTCTGCTTCTTGTAACAATCCTTGTTTTAAGTAAATATTACCGAGATTTATATATACAGTTGAAAAGTTTTCCATGTCAGGAAGATGTTGCCCAATTTTTTCCGCCTTTCTAAAGTAATGTAATGCTTTATCTAAATTTCCTTGAACATAGCATAGGGTTCCTAAATCATTCAATAAAATGACATTCATTTCAAATAATTCACCATTTAACTTAACACTAGCATTATATGCCTTTCTAAAATAAGTTCTTGCATTATCAGGTTGTCCTTGGTTCATTAAATAACGAGCATATGCGTCTAAGGTTATAGCATATAAACCTAAAACATCTTCGTTTTCAGGATCAATTTTAAACTTCTTCTCCAAACGTTCTATACAGTATAAGTAACCGATTTCAGAATTTCTGAAACAAGTTTATATCATACAATTAAAAATCAAAATAAATTTAATTAATTCTAACTATAAGTGTATAAATAATATTATTTTAATTTTGTAATAAATTAAGAAAATGGTGTAAAATGTGTTAATGAATAATATACCAATATGAGACTCAAACTGAATTCAAAATTACAATATATGCTAACCAAAAACACTCAATACATAATTATAAAAGATTGAAAACCATGATTAAAAAATAAGGAATCTTTAGTAAAATACATCAAAGTATCCAATTTTTTAAAATGCAAAAAAGTTTTAAGTTTATAAAAATTTGTTAATTTTTGTTTGATTTTATTATATAATTTCATCACACTTAATAATAAAAAAAAGTCTATATTACAGACATAGGCGCCAGGTTTTCAAAAAGCTATTGGGTGCTCTTACCAATGTAAAACAACAGTGGCGCAAGCATTGGCGGGGAGGGAGTAATGGGTTGTACCCACCCCCAATTTTTTTTTTCTAATTTTGACTTCCGAGGTTTTGCCACAGAATTATAGATGAAATAGATTTTTATATCCTGTAGTTTTTCTTTGTAGCCACTGATATCATACAATGAACGTGGTGATAACGGTTTACCTATTTTAATTATATTGGGTGCTCCGCACCCAATGAATATTTTCAATGGGTGCTCGAGCACCCGAGCACCCATGTACTTGGCGCCTATGATTACAGATAAACATCACTATTATTTGTATTATACTGTAACAATTATTGGTTCTGCTGCGACAATGACATAAATAAATTATGTTTTTGTTAGAAGTAAATACTAGATATTTACTGTATCGATTATTAAATATTTTAAACTAATAGCTATAAGCCCTTCAAAAATGATTTATTTATACATTTAATTAAACATGATTGGGCAATTAAATTTCAAGAGACCATCTAATGAATAATTTTTCTAAGTAGGTAACTCACAATTTGTACTTATAAATCATAAGAAATAAAATATTCTGAGCACGTTGATAATTAATAATTGTAATTCAGATAATATTATAAGCATTAAATTCAATTCAATTAGCTTATTTGAAATAAATTGAAATTTTTACATCCATATAAATTATTTATCAAAAAATTAATATATAGATTATAGGTAGTATAATAATTACTTGAAATCTTTTTGAAATTCATAAATTTTAGAAAGCTTAAGACTTATATGTAGAATGTTAAGATCATCTTCAAGGCCTCCTTGATCAAATAATCTACTCATTACTGTGGTAAATAGATTTTTCGCCTTTTCATATTCCTTATTCATAAATGCTCCATTTGCTAACACATCATATACATATGTTATACCATCAAAATGTTTTAAATCATAAGCCATTTTGAGAGCCTCATGTAATGTTTGTTCAAAAGCATTGTAATCATCATTCTAAAACATAAAAAACAATATTAGAAAATTATTAATTATTACTTATTTGTCAAGAATGAATTAACTATTCTACTCATTTGTAAAATATGATAAAATATGTGTATGAGATTTAGTAAATCCTTTTAAATCCTTAAATGTACCAAATGTCTTCAAAATAATTTTTATTTACCTGAGAATACAAAAGTAAACACTAGACATGCAGAGCACAAATAAGTACCTAAATGGGTAATTTAAGTTAAAGAGAAACATTTTTATACGATAAAATATTACTGTTTAAATATACTTAGAATATACTAAAAGAAATAATCTTTAGTTTTTTTTTGCCAAAATTGATACAGGTGATTTCATAGTGTATACCAGTGCTGGCCAACTTTGATAGACCTACGATAGACCTCCGAGTTTTGCTAGGTTGTCGCGATCGACCAAAAAATAAAAAGGTTGTCAATAAACAAAAAATATATTATATGTACAGGCGTGTTACACTTATTTTATTAATTTATATTTACAATATAAATTCACAGTTT
Organism: Diuraphis noxia; assembly: GCF_037042655.1. NCBI lineage: Eukaryota > Metazoa > Arthropoda > Insecta > Hemiptera > Aphididae > Diuraphis > Diuraphis noxia. The sequence continues at coordinate 100,837,852 of NW_028301711.1, read as the reverse complement.
AACACTACACATATTTTAATATATTTGATTACATATTTATTATATTTATTGTAACTGTCATTGCAGACTGGTTCGATTTATAAGTTTATACGAACGCGATAAAGGCCGTTAATAGGAAGTAATGTGGGCTATCCATCCAACTATTTGTTTACCTAAAAAAGTTCAAAAATTTAAGAAAATGCTAAAGGGTGTCGCGATTGACTTGAATTCATCTCGCGATCGACTGGTGAATCGCGATCGACCGGTTGGCCACCCCTGGTGTATACTACTAAAAACACCCATAAACATGCATAATATTTAAGTGATATAAATAAAATTATTATGCATTAGATATGGGCGTATGATGTTAATTTCAACGGTTAATGACTGTATGCACATAGGTGTGTATAGATTATGTGAGTATGTGTGTGTTTGAAGGCAGAGAGTTTACTGTATTATAGTTATAAGTGTTCATAAAATAAATAATAACAACAGTAAGGGCTTATAATAGTTAGTTCTAGTGCTGATATTTTTAGTTAATCTGCCATTATGTATATTATATCTAGTAAAATGTAAGTAAATGTAGATAAAATGTATCCACATTAAAGAATTTATATTTAATTTAATAAGTACAAAATAGGGTGAAATAATTGATCAAAGTTGTGGTATCCATTTTATGAAATTCTCATTACTTATTACTTAGTGAATGATCCAATGGAAAAAAAACATTGTGCAGTGACTGTGTGGAAGTTTTAAATTAACATAGTTATATTTATAACATAATAAAGAATATACTAATAAAATAAGCACCTAATAATCATATTATTATTATTTATTTACTTTTGAATTATTATATTAGGTAATAATTAGTCAACTGTAGAATACACAGGTATATTATATTCAACAACAAATACTTTATTCCATCTATATGAGTAAATCATTTACTTACTTGTAAATACAACAGGCCTTTTTTAATGGTATAGATAAGTTCACGATCTTTTTCTTCCTCTCCAAGTCCAATTAAACCAAGTAATGAAAATCCAAAGACTATTGACTTTACCGTATTTGTCTGACTTGACAAAAAGTATCTTATAGAAGTAATAACACTTTGTTTTGAATTAGGAAATGGTATTGGTCTTTTATAATTATTAATCGATAAATTATGTCTGGCAATAGGAAAAATTCTTTTCATGCAATTAACAAGTCTCGCATTAAATAAAAATGACATAGTTAAAGAAGTGATTTTAGGAAGAAAAAAAAATTAAGTTAAGAACTTGACATAAAATTACAGATTTGTATTCATTAATGGGTACTACTTTTCAATAATCAATTGCTGTTAGATATAGTTTAGTACATAACTTACTGTCCTGCAAATGATTGCACCGTAAATCGCAATAAGCGATGCAATCGACCTCAGCTCAGAACACGTACAAAAATGCAATGAATACTGTTAAGTACTGTTTACTATATAGACTGTAGACCATTTAGTCTGTACCTACAATAGTACACTGTCCAGTTAAAGCCAGCGACAACGACTTTCAGGCTTACAGTAAACACTAAACGATCACCTCAGCGCGGGCGTTACTGAGTTTCTTATCAATGGTCAATCAGTTTTATCAGCTGGTGATATTTGTGATTACAAATGTACCTCCTATGATAAAATTATTTGCCATAAAATGTTCATAAATAATATTTATCATAATATTATTATTATTATGTCTAATCAGTGAAACAGTCGATCCACGGGAATAATGATAATTTTCAATTTACAATTAAAATTCAATATTTCAAACTTCCCTATTATAATAATTTAAACTTTTTTTACCAATTTTTAAATCGTATTATTTTACATAACCACTAATTAGATACACTACATAGATTATAATTTATAACTTATAGATAGGTACTTCGTACTTATATAATATAAATTATAACTTATAATAATTTAGGTACTCATCAATCTAACATTGAAATTCGGCAATGGGTAATTGTTTCCGATTATATTAAATAATTTATTCAGAACTAAATTCGATTAGGTTAACATATTATCAACCTAAATGACGTATTATGTCGCAGCGGCGTAATTACGAGGGGGGATTTGGGTGTCGTATCCCCCCCATGACCTTTTTTTTTAAGACTGGTTAACTACATTCACCTATGTACTTCTTTATCTAATAATATTATTATCATTTATTTTTATACATATATTGAAATCAAATACCTCGGCGAATTAATATTATTATAAATAATCTATTTATACTTTATAGAAATAATACAAAAAAAAAACAAATCCTTTATGCCAGTTGTAGATAAATACTTCGTAGGTACCCAGTTCGTTTTAAATGCAGCCACGCATGTTTATAAGTATTGCAATATGTTTTGTGTACCTATGTTTTGAGTTTGTTTATGCATTGTGTAGTGGTACAAAAATAAACCACCAAGCAGTAAAGTATTATTTTATCGTGGATCGACGACGCTCGACGATTATCAGATTATTTTATCTAGATTAAAGACTATTATCATATCTATCCTATCTTATCCTATCCTACTATTTGTCCGTAGGTAGTCCTATTGAACTAAAAATAACTTATCGATTTGTACAATTAATCGAAGTTTATTCCATGTCTCATGTGTGCATAAATATATTGCTCTGAATTCTGAAAGGTGCTAAGTTTTTTAAATCGGAGTCAATCCGACTTGCTTCAACAAAATCGATTTTTTTATTATGCTGCAACTCAAAAATGAACCATTGTAAATACTTGAAATTTTCACCAAATGTTTGTATTAGCGTCATCTATTCATAATTAAATTTTTTAAATATTTTAACTTTTTCTAAGCTCATTATAGACAATTTAAATTTTGGATTTTTCTAAGTTTTTTTTATTGAAATGTATATAAAAAAAAATTTGGATGTCCAAAAAATATTTTAAATTTAACATAATAGGTGTATTATAAGTTGTACTTATCGTTGTAAAAAAAAATCAAAATTTGTTAGTCACAATTTTTGTTTATCAGCATTTAAACTTCAAATGTTTACGAAATATGTTAAAATCGCAAAAATTTGCATGCAAGTTGAAAATTCATAAAATTGTTGTGATTTATACTACCTAAGATTAAAAACCCAATACAAGATTCTTCATAACATACCTATCATTGCATTCAAATTTAACCTACCCTAGTCAGAGGTCCCCCCATCCCCTATTGTACAGCAGAGCGGTACCAACTTACCCACTTTTTTAAATTAATATTAAAAAATTTTCCTTGGTCAAATAAATCAAAAAATTTATCAAGGTTCCTTGACGCTGTAATTTGTGAAATTCCAAAAAAGTTGAACGTAAATAATTCACAATAATTTTTTACGAGTTTTGAATTTTGAATTTAAACAAAATAGCAATGTAAAAGTCATGAACATTTACAGAATATTTTGTGTTAAAAATATGGTTAAAAAAATTTTTTTTTAATCTATGATTTGAAAATTTAATACAAGTTTCCTCATACATTTTTCTATCTTTATTGACAAAAAAATGTTTTCTGGAAAATCAAATTAAACTTTTATGAGCATTGGAAGTTAAAATTTTACAACATTGGATATTCAATTGATTTCTCATAGAACGATTTTCTTATTTCGCTGTAATTTAAAAACAAATAATTGTAGATACCATTTGAAATTCATATCAAATGTTTATTTTATCACATCCTATACTTGATAACGTTTTCAAAATATTTTAACTTATCTTTTGAGTTATTTACTGACATTTTTAGTTTTTTTTTTCTGTAAATGTCCATTTTATTTTTTCGGTGTGTCAAAAAGCTTGAAAAACAAGGTTTCAGATATAAAGTCATAAAAGCAATTTTTCATAAGCATTTAAAGTTCAAAAATTTTGACACATTTATAAAATTTTAAATTTAAATATTATTTTGTAGTTATAAATGTATATAGCTAAGGATTGAGCATTTAAGACAAAGTCCTACTTTTAGTCTTTAACATTTAAAAAATGGATCCAATGTCGTCTTTTAATTTTGTCTCTTTTTTGCTATTTCTTGCCGAGTTCACGTATCACGTTCATCAAATAATGCAAAAATAATGCATGTGGCTTCAATATTATCAAATACCTACTACTTCCATAGTTTCAAATCGGAAACAAAAAAAATTCGAAACAAAATACAACCAATTTTAAAATTTAATTGGAATCGTATCGATAGTCATCCACAATGGGCGGTAACATCAACATCAGTACTAACCTATAGTATACAACAAAAAACAAAGAATTGAATGGTTCAAACAAAGTTTGGAGCACTTTTTATTTTAAAAAACGCACACAAATCGTCCAGTATGAAAGCGCAGTGCGATTTTAAAACGCCGACGAGCGCTTTGGCAAACGTCTAATGTCAAAATGTACAAAATATTATTTTAGGTCTAGTTTATTACATTGACAGAGGTATAAATTTCGCTATAAATAAAATTCCATTATAATTTTTGAAACATTATTATCGCAAAATATTGGCGACCGACGCACTCACCGTTGCAACGCGTTGTTCAATAATATGGTTACGTGTGTAAATGTGTAATGTGTCTCTGTAGCTATTTTTAATTTACTCCAGTTCTTGCTTTGTGATTAACAAGATACCACCAGCTGCCGTTTACGGTATATCCGTATATCATATTTTGTTTTGTCTTTCTTTACCAAATAGTGAATTACCAACGGTGGTTAAAACATTTATGTAAGTACAAAACATGATATTTATTATAAATTGTTATGTCAATTGTAATTTTTAACACAATGATATGTGCCACGGTGCCTACGAGTCTATAGTAAAACTGTGCTCAACTTAGTCAACTTAGCAAACGAATATACATTATGTAAATGATTAAATTTATATTATTAATGTTAATACTGAATAATATTAATTGGATGTTGTAATGTGGTTTTAAAATGCGTACTGATTAGTGATTGTTAATTTATATTATAGTTTTTTAAATGATACATTTAAGATTAAAAATGAATCGCATTTATAATATAAATATACATTTTACAAAATCTTATATTTATCTATTTATTCAAATATTTTAAATGTATTTTTATAGTCTTACTAAATTACGTGTAAACAAAAATAATATTCATTCAAATCGTTTATGGTTATTTTTACGTTCATCTTTCAGTTGAATCTTCGATATCATCACATAATCTTAAACACCATACATCAAGAAAACGTTATTGGATCGTATGCTATGTTTTTGGTAAAAAATTATTTCAACATACTTACTATAGGTAGGTACCAGAGGTACCTACTATAATAGAAAAAAAATTAGTCTGAAGTTACTAATATATTACATTAATAATAAAATAGAAGTGGCCAATGTGGCAATGTCTCCAATGTCTCCACACTCCACTCAGGATCGTTTTTTAGTTAGATTATGATAAATATAACATTATACATTTGTTACATCATGATTTATTATGAAGTTCAAATTTAACACATATACATTACAGTGAGCTACCCTATGACGTGATACACTCGAAATCTACTATATACTGGCAATAGGCATACCTACATGCATCAGTGAAACTTTTCTCGGTTTATGTGGGGTAACGTAGAGTTTCTTGTGTTTTAACCCATCCCCCATCAAAAAAAAAAATTGTATTTATGAAAAAATATATTTGTGTTATGCTTAAATTTTCTATTAAATATGATGTACCTATTGTTGTTATACAATGATTCTATTTCATATTTAAAATTATATATTAATATGAAAATTATTGATGACTACAAAATATAGCGTTTAATATATTGTAATGCCCCTTACAACTTCGCAAGCTATATATTTTAAGTCCCGCATTCCTGCATACTCTTACATGTAGAAAACAATCAATAAAAATGTAAACATTGTCAAACATGTAATCTGAATTTATTATAAGCTGTTGTAGGACGTAGGTTGTAGCTCGCAGTTTAAGTACCTACGTCGAAGCTGCGATATATGAATTGAATGAAGTAATTATTGCATAAGCATTATATTATACAAAAGTCTCCTCTCCTTTATTTTTATCTTACTTATTTACTCGATGAGGATTTTATTCTATACCTTATAGTCAGTGGCAGTTATTTAAGTGGGCAATGAGTGGATCGTTCCTCCCTTGGGCGTGGTACGTTGGATTTTATAATGTATTTATAATTGCAGCTGCGATTTATGATTTTCAAATAATCATTAAATAAAAGAAAAAGCTATATAACTATAAAATATAAATTCAAATAGTCTCTTAATGCGGGGCGTAGAATGGAGCCTCTCCCCTCGTATCAATAAAAATGTGTAATTGATTTAATCACCGCATCTACCCATGGTCGAGACTCGAGCTTCAGATATTCTACTAGTGGTTTTTGTGCTGATATCCATTGCCATATCGGTGGTTATTATTAGTTTTTTCTAGTAAATACTGCCGATTTGTAATAAAACAACAGGTTAGTGTACACTATACAGTAAAAGCATAGATTCGTATATCCCGCAGAAAATTAAGTTAACCCACTTGTAACTTGTTACATTTTAAAATTTTAATCCTAACTGGACAAGTCAAAAATGGTGTTAGTCTTGCAATCAGTTATTATCTAACATTCTGACTCAACTATATAGTCTATATTACGATCTATATAATGATGGCAATACAGTAATGAATGTTGTAACATTTACAACTTTAAGTACAAATGTACAATACTCGTATTATTATAATAACTTGTGCTTTTATAGCGACCGCACATCATATAATAAAATATAATAACATATTGTATTATATAAGTATATTGTCAACAGCGTTATTATGACGCAATGTGAACATTACCGATTTGTCAGTAACCACTATAATGACTAATCAGTATAATAATACTATTGATATTCCGGGTTATACGTGTATATAAGATACAGCACACATCAAAAAATAAGCTCGATGTGTAACCACTATACCACTGTTCGTACATAATGAATAATTATTATCAAACCACCACGGCGTGTGACCGAATTATAAACGTTTCCAAAGTTTCTAGACTGCACACCGCGTCTGGTGGCCGAGGGAAGGGGGTCGGGGCGTACGATGACGTGGCCAGAGGGATGACGACGGCGGCGGTAGGAAAATGATTACCTACGCACGTACACATACGGGAAAATAGGGTTGTACGGCGGAGAGGGTGGTTCATCGATCGATCGTCGGCGGCCGACCCGCGGAACCCATCTCGGACGCGCATACTCACACAAGCGCACGCACACTAAAGTCGCGCCTCAGTCGTCGTCGTCGTCCAGAGCCACCACCCACCCGTCCGCCCGACCCACCGCCCGATGGCGAACTACATCATCGTCGTCTTGAAATACGCGGTCGTCCCGAAATAGGTGCGTAGCGTCGCCGTCGCCGCGAAACAAACGTCATAATGAAATACTACTGTCGTTCGCATTAGCTGCTGCTGCTGCTGTTATTATTATTGTTGTTTAACGCCTCGGTGAGTAGGTACACGTTTCGCCGACCCCTCAAACGCTGTTTTGAGCTTATTTTTTTTTTTTTCAAACGACTTCGACAGTAAATATTTCTCGTCTCTGGTTCATTTTGCGATACATTTGTATCGATATTACAAATAATTATTACCGCTCGGTCGGCGTGACAACGCCATGGCGGCGACACGGCACTCCTGCCGCCGCCGGTGTTGTTGCCGCCTCGGCGGCGGTTCGCGGCTGTGCTCGCCACCTCGCCGTCCGACGGACAACCGCTGCTGCAGTCGTCGCGCCGCCACTGCCGCCGCCCAGCCGGCAGCGTTCAGACAGCCGTCTCCGTCCGCTCTGAATCAAGTAACGTACAAAACAATAATTTTAAAATAATGTGATCAAATACGATACTGATGATAATATGGGAGTTACCCGTTTCCGCAAAAGTGTACCTTTCCCTTTTCCGCCGATTCTCTTTTCCGCCAAAACCGTTCCTTTGCTTTTTCCGCCAATTCACTTTAAAATAATAAAATAAAAAATTACAATATAATATAATAATTATGTTTCATATTTTTATTGAATATAATAATTGTAATATTGTAACAAACAAGATTACCAATACAATCGATAGCGTTGGAAAAATAATCAAGATTATCAGAGTTAAATTGAAAGTTGGTCGGAAATGACGGTACTTTATAGCTGATGTTTTACAACAGAAAATTAATTTCAAATTCACACATTTTGTGAAACTTTTTAATATATATATATATAACATTCAATAAAAATATGAAACATAAATATTATATATATTTTTATTTTATTTTTTAAATTTTAAAGACAATTATTATATTCAATAAAAATATGAAACATAAATAATATATGTCAATTTTTTATTTTATTTTTTTAAGTTTGAAAGATAATTATTATAACATTCTATACAAATATATGTATAACATAAATATTTTTCGCAATTTTTTAAATTTGGTGGAAAAGTGAATTGGCGGAAAAGGTAAGTATACACTTTTGGCTGAAACCTAACCGATAATATTATATAACCATTCCATTCGATACAGCTGCCCGCGTAGCCCATGATATTAAGTAGGTACATAGGCGGTACCTGGTAGTGGGTTAACTAAAAACATACGTACCTAATAGACAGGTATGGGATGTCTTATAAATGAAGATTAAATATTATTTTAAAATACTTGAAATTATTACTTAGACATCGCGAGCCTATTGTAATAAGCGTCCCATTTAAATACTGTTTGTGTCAGGCCACTAAGAGATAGACAATTTTCAAGAAATATCAACTGTTGAGCATATTATTCCGAGAGTGACATACCTACCTCATAAATCATATCATATTAATACATTGCAAATGCGCCTATCGATATAATCTTTTATTAACTAATAATAACTAAACATGTCGATAGAGCACTGGGGAGTTGGTAGAGACTAAAAAGTAAACAAATTTGAAATTTTATACTTTTCACATGCATTTTTATATTAAATCGTAATTTAAATTTTAAGTGTTTAGATATTTTCACAGCGTATAACATAATAGTAGTTACTAACAACTAATTATCTACATGTAAATATAACTTTTTACCTTATGTTTGGATGTTGCTATCGTTATCAGTAATAATCAATGTAAAAAGTATCATCAAATAAAACATTATTGTAGCTAGTTATAAAATAAATGATTCTGTAATATATTTTTTTTTCTGAAAATCGATTGAAGAAATTAGTACATTGTGTGCAATATTTTCATTTGAGTATATCTAACATAATACCTAATATCACTATATCCTATATCGGCTGTATCACAGTCTTTATCATTAAATATTTTTAACTCCTACTTATGTAATTTATTTTATTATCAGAGCCTAATACAGTGGGTTGAATTAATATTGGACAAAAATATTGCATTTAAAAATTTCATTGTGTCTGTACAACACGATAATACAATTTAAATGTTTCAAGTAATCACGATTTATGAATAATACCTACTTTTTAACACCAACTAAAATCGTTTTATTCTTTGTGATAATAATTAATGTATAATTTGGTCAAAATTTGGACTTAAAATATATTTTAAAAGAAAGTTTGTGTGAACACATATTTTTTGATTTTAGTAAGAAATTCTTATGGGGAATCTTATTTTAATTTTCAATTCTTATCTATCAAAATAAAATTGAATATTTTATACATTATTTACAAAATAATTTCGAGATTTTGACAAAGTTGATAAAAAAAAATCGTGCCTTTGTACCTTTAATATTTTTCAACTGCTAATTGCTATTTTAATATTTTTTGAGAAACCTTGTTTTAAATGTTCTACCTTATTAACCCAACGAAGAAATATTTTTGATATTTAATGAAATAAAACTAAAATGTCTTAAAATAAGTTGAAAACGTATCTATATCTACATATATATCTATGTTATATTGTTATGTACTCGTATAAAAAATTATAAAATAAACTTTCATGAAAATGTTTGAGTATTTACGTTTATTCATTTTTAAATTACTATGGTATTAGAAAATTGTTAAATTGTTAAATTTGCGAGTGAATAGCCAATGTCGAAAAAACTTCACCCTCTTAGAAAGATTAATTTTAATTTTCTAGTAAAACTTTGTTTTCGTTAAAGATAGAAAAACCCGAAAACGTATGAGGAACATGTTTTTAATTTTTAAGCATTTTAACCAAGTAACATTTTTTTTGTCGATAGTAATTAATAAAAAACTAATAATAATATAAACTAAAACCTCAAAGTCTAATAATAAATACCTCAGAAGAATTAAAATATTTTACAAATTTTATCATCTGGAAAAAGTGCTAATTCGCTTTTGAAGAAAATTTAATGTTAACCCCTTCATGCATAACTTTTTATTTATCCCTGAAATAAATTGAGGTTATAGTAAAAGACGTCAGGATCACGAGAAAAATAGTTAAAAAAATATTTGAGTCAAACTTCCCCTTAAAGTTGATCAAAGTTTAATTTGTGCCAAATATGGCACTATATGCACTAAAAGTTTGTTGGTGCTATAATTGGCCATCATTCATTAAAGTATACAATTTTTATTTTTGCCATTTCCGGCCACTATGCACTCAATATATGCTCTATGATACACATGCATAAGTCCAATATTAAGTGTGGTATTTTTTTTTATTTTTAGAGCTAAAAAAAAAAATTCAGTTACTATGTTTTGAATGCATGTTGTGCCAAATATGGCACATACTAAGTTTTTGTTATATTTCAAAAAGTATTATACTTAGAAACTAGTATTTACTTTTAAAATAAAGCTGACAAACAGACGAACAAAATGATATATATTTTTTTTTAATTCGGTAGTATCAATTTTTTGTTACGATAACATAAAATAAGTGATAACGACTCTTGGTGACAAAAATATTTGGAGCTAATTAAATTTCATCTATGTTTCACAATTTTACCGCTAGATGGATGTACCTTGCATCAAAATTGTTCGTTTTTTTGTGTCGAATCTGGCCGTATATGCAGTAACGTCATAGCTATATTTTCACAGCAACAAATTACGAAAAACTAATTTGTGCCACATATGGCACACTATGCATGAAGGGGTATTGTTTTACATCTACTCGTACCTAGTTGTTTTTTTAGTCACACCAAAACCTATAATAGATTTTATCAAAAACTGGTTTTGCATTTCCGTTTTTTTGCAATCTTTAAATATATTAATTACATTTTTGAGTATAATATATTTACCCTGTTGAAAATTCATTGTTTATCAACTTTTTAACTATTTTAGAATTTTGATAGATAGAAAAATCTTTTGGTTTATTAATGAGCGTTGTTTGATAAAAGAATCACCTTGCATAATTTTTTATGTCTATCATAAACTTTTGTGTCGGGAAAAATCTTCAACTCTGAAGAAGGTGGTTTTTAAAATAGCAAATTGGAGTAATAAGTAATTGGATAAAAAAAAAAAATAAGGAAAACCTGCAATTATTACGCCAAAGTCAAAACCAAATTTCGACAAAATCGAATTGTTTTATTTTTTTAATTAAAAAATAAACAACCATAGAATTTGACATTTTCAACAAATAATATTATATATTAGTATTTCTAGTCACGATGTATAATTTTCAAAAGTTTTTGATTATTTTCGACTTATGTGCTATTTAGTATGCTAGAACTTAATAGAATTAGATACTAATATTGAAATCATTTTATGTACTCATCTATTTTAATTTAAAAAATATTACTCTATACCTACTCACTTTAATTTATGCTAATTACTTTATTAGTTGGTACCTGACGTCATGCAATGGTATACATGTCACATGAATAGGTTATTATGTACTTTTTACAGTAATTTATTTTTTTTCTCGTAGGGATTAATTGTTTGTTATTTTGATATTAAGATTATCATAACAAATTATCGTGATGAATACTGATGGATGATAATATTAATATTATTATTGTTTTACAGGAATCATGGCCAAAATAGAACAAAGGTTGAATTACTAAAAATGACTAGAATAATTCATTAAATTATTCACATAAATATTTTAGAAGATAGGAATCGATAAATGTAAAGTATTTAAATATTAATACTTAAATAAAAATTCATCTAATTAGCTATTTCTATACACAGCTGTAAAATGTCTGAAAGCGAAAGAAAGAAGAGATCACAATGTATAGATGTTTGGGAAGAAGCCGGATCGGAATTCTACCAAGAAAGCTATCCAGGAATGGAAGCAGATTTAGAGGCATTCCAAAAAAACCCAAATAAGCTTTCTACTTTATTACCTAGTAATAAAACAAGAACAGGTAACATCAAATACATATGTACCTAATTAATTTTAATTGTGTACCTACAGAAATATAGAACTTATAATGGCTAATATAATAGTATATAAACTAAAAATACTATACTATACTTATACTTATTAGTTATAATTATTATACATAGTAAATCAAATATATTATGTTGATATAAATGTTAAAATATATTATATTCCGCTATGCCATAAAATATCATTATTGATTAGTTATAAATATAATAAATGTAATAATACATTATTATAGTAATTCGAGAGAATAAAACATGACATATTCAGTAAATGTTAATTCTTATGTAAGGGGTGCTAGTGTGCTACGCAGAATGCGGTTACAGGTTACAACATGTGTTTATACTAAAAATATCCACCTTACAACTTACAAGCATACAGCACAGACAATTTGCGTTTAGAAGAAACTATTGTGCATTGCTAGTTTCAAAATACGAAATTAGTTCGAATTTTCATATTATATTAAAACAATTAAAGGTAAAATTATATTGAGCATCAGCTATAATATTTACAACTAATATTTAATATTATATTTAATATTTACTATCAGTTTTTCTATTCCCTATTTTATTTTGTTCAAGATAGTTTTAAAAATCAAAAACCGTGTATTTACCTATTTAGTTTTAAATACCTAATAGAAACAATGCATTTCAACGATTTACATTATTATAAAATAAATACATACATTTTAATGTGTTCAAAATGAAACTTGGATGAACATGATATATTATATATAACTTGTTTTGTAAATTATTTACTGTTTCAAGGTATTTTAAATTTTTGGCACACATAACGTCACGCATAATTATTTGACACACAATTAATAATGAAATATACAACTATAAACTTGTGTTTGTGATTTTCAGCAAGAAAAAAAATCAATAATGGAACTGTATGCTATCAAGCGACAGCAACATTAAAACCGGTGGAATATGGAACATTATGTCAAAACACTATGGGTTGTAATAACGAAATTCAAATATCACTAATGCCTGATTTGTCAGGTAATCTAACGATACATTTATTATTAAACAAATAATTTTAAACAACAATGAGGATTTTATAATTTTGTATGGTTATAGAGAATTTATCTAATGAAGAGCTTGTGTGGGAAGAAATTATGAAAATTAAAACTATGCCAATTAGTATGGCTCATAAGAAAGAATTAAAAGCAAAACTCAAAGTAAGTTTAATGTTTGAGATGTATTAATAAGACAGTAATAATAAGAAATAAATGCAGTTAACTTTAAGCATATAACTATTTTATAAATTACTAATTACTAATTATAATAATATATATTATAATTTATAATTTATAATTCATAATGAATACTGTCAAATGTAAAATTATTTAAATTATATACCATATTTTTATAGGATTTTTATATTTTTATCATAGTTTCCCAGATTTCAATGGGAAATAATGGAGGTCGACGATTACCTCTCCTATCCAAAATGCCAATCCATGTGCCCTCAAAATATATTATTAGTGGTGATAATATTTCTTCATTTTCGATATAATATGTGCTTTCTAATAATAATTCAAAAGATTCTATCACTTCATCGACGGGTATAAATGCAGCTGCAGCTAATTTTCGTACTTCTAAAGAAAATTGTGCATCGTTACATTCTTTCGTAAAACCATAGTGTTGTATTTGACTCCAAACCGCCTGACTTAAGTTAAAGAAACATCAGTGAATCTTCGTATTGGGAAATTCGTTTTTAGTTGCATTCATCACTGCTTTTCAAATATTATTCTTCTAAAACAGACCTATGATAAACTGATAGACAAAGACCGCTTCCAATATTCTTTATTTTGGATTACAAGAAGTCAATAAGTGAAATCAAATATGCTATATTCTATTTGAATTGTTCAATATATATTTAACTGTTTAACAAATGCTTGATTTCCTAAATTTAGTTTTTAATATAATCTAACATAAAATGTTGTAAATATTAATAAGCATGTATTTAAATATTTGTACTTTGTTTATAGAGTGCAGATGCTTTCAGACTTCAAGGTTTCCAGCAGCTTAGATGGCAAAAGCGAAAATTTTGTAATTATTTCAAAACCAAGTGGTTAGAGTTTTATAATAAATTCGATTTATGGAGTTCGAGTTTGAAAAAAATTGAAGGCCACTGTGGCGCAGGTGTAGTGGAATTCTTTCTTTTTATAAAATTGTTAATTTTTTTAAATGCTTTCACAATGGTTGTGGTTTTTATTGTATTAATACTCCCTTCAGTTTATTGGGTAGGATTAAAAGAAGGAATCTCACCAGACCTCTGGAATGAATGTGGTTCGAGTAATGAGAGTGCTTCTATTGAATGTTGTAGTGCTATTTATGAAAACACTACTAGGGTAGCCAGGCCCCGAGTAACCATACATTACGTTATGGATATTATTCAAGGTACAGGTTGGGTTGAATCGACGCCCATGTATTATAGTTACTATCCTAATCAACAGTTCAGTGTTGGAAAATTATTCACTTATCACATACCTTTGGCATATATCGTTTCAACCATTAGTTATTTTCTTTTGTTTTTTTTGATCATTGTTAGGAAGTCGATTAAGGGATTTAAGCAAAGAATGGTAGAAACTCAAGTACAATATTATTTGTATTCTAATACCATTTTCATTGGGTGGGACTTTTGTATTAACAATAAAATATCGGCCATATTAAAGCAAAAGGCAATATTCAATGAGCTGCGTTCGTTTTTGATCGCCGATAGACCGAAATTCGAAAACAGGAATCGCAGTAAGCAAATTAACATTATAACAATTAGGTTGCTCATTTCATTTTTAGTCATTGCTCTAATTGGGTCGGCTTGTTTCTCTGTGTATCTGATTTTTTATTATTCTATAAAGTTGTTGCAGCGAGAACAAACATTTTTGTGGGCATTTTTGTTGGAATTTGCGACGCCGGTAGCGATAACATTTTACAACATAGTGTTACCAATTATTTTTGATGTTTTTTTAAAATTTGAAAACCGTTCCATGTATCAAGAAACCCGGTTATGTATATTGAGAATAATATGCGTGCGATTATCTCTTTTGGTCAGTCTGTTAGGTTCAATTTATAAGCTGATTAACTGCGTGCGAGAAAAATCTCAGTGCGCAAGTGCATTATGTAATTCTCCACTTTGCTGGGAGACATACGTGGGTAAGATCATGTATAAGCTTCTGATTGTTGACGTCACATGCAAAATCGGCATCACCATCTTGATTAGTTGTCCTCGTAGCATCCTGGTTAGACATTTTAAAAATAATCTGTTTCAAGTAATGTCCAATCAAGAACTTAACTTAGCGAAACATGTATTGGACGTTATCTACATTCAGATAATTGTGTGGTTGGGTAGTTTCTATGTGACCCTACTGCCAGCCTTAGGCCTTGTTTCGATGGTGATAATGTTTTATATAAAACGGTTTTCTTGTATTGTAAACTATAGCCTAGCTCAAAAGGTATACAGCCCGTCAAGAGCACATACAATGATCATGTCCATGTTACTCATGTCCTACGTTCTTTGTGTGACTACGTGGTTAACAGTTGTATCAAAAATAACGCCATCCAGGTCTTGTGGCCCATTCAAAGGATTACCGTCTATTTGGAGGGTTTTGATTGATTTTATGCGTACCATACCTCCGTGGACAATTACGTGTTACGAAATTTTGTTTAGTGTAAATTTTGTTGTCCCGTTGATTTTCATACTTTCGTGCATTGTCTACTATTATCACACCGTCATGGGATCCAATAAAAAAATGATTGTAGTTCTTCGCAAGCAACTTGTACTTGAAGGACACGATAAACAATTTCTATTGAATAGATTAAGTGCGTTTATCAAACAACAGGATAGACGTCGCAAAGCCACCGAAAATAACGGTGAAATCGACGTACTGCTTTCTTGAATTGCACAAAATATAATCGAAAATTGATTCGTGAAAACTGGTGATTTTTTAGGGTGCTCGTATGTTATTACTGTATTGGTACTGACATTTTTTTTTGTATATTTGAACTGCTTAAGTTTAGAAACGGTTTATTTAACAGTTACCTAAAATGTGTATACCTACCCGATGTTAATATTTATCTACCTTGTTTTTACCAAAAGTATTGTATAATATATTTATTTCAAGCTCAGTTAGTTTATTGCTTAGATTTTATGTTTAATTTGTAGGTATATTATTTTATTATTTTCGTTAAAACACGAATTTTCAATATTATTATAAATAATTGATATTTGAAAATTTAATTTGAAATATATTTATTTATAACTATGTATTGTAATTACACATATATTAATGTTTTATGTACCTACTTAATATTCTCTTGTAAACAATATTATGTTAATAATATCATATAAAAGCGATATATCAACATAATTAACAAATATTTAAATACATAGATGTCTTAAATATTTTAAATATAAGTAAAAATTTGTAAAAACTTTTCAGTGCAAACAAAATAAACCATTTAAGTGATCTCTGTGAGAGTTACACAATTTAAACTCAAAAAATTATGTAAATAAAACGTATATTTATATAATAGCATAAATTATAATATTTAATAATTGTATTTTTAATTATATTCTTGTTAAGGGACTATTTATTGTAAAATATAACAATGTGTATTTTTTAAGTCTTAATCTAAATTTACATATTATACAATTTTGGGTGATATTTTTTGGACTGTCTTCCTTATAAATTTTGTTTTGTGTTTATTATTAATATTTTTGTCATACGTATTTTTTTTTTAATATAATTTTTATAAATAATATTTCAAATATATGTAATAATTCAGACAACAAAAATTATATATACACACGCACATATTATAATATAATATAATACACATTATATTATATTGTAAAAACCAAATTATATTTTGTGTGATCAAAATAACACGTTACAAATTGATAATAATCGTTTAAGATTTTAATGCAGTACCCATATTTTTGAAAAATTATTTTCTGATCAATTCATATTATATGAGAATATAGTTATGTATGATAAATGATTATTCAATATTCAGAAATATATAATAAATATAGCTCTTTAGCTAATTAATAAATAATTATGTTGTTTTATAAAATTGTTTTATTGAACTATTTTATTTTTATGTTATGTTTTGTTTTGTTTAATATTTAAATATTTAAAAATAATAATATTTATCTTTTATACTATAATTTATTATACATATATGTATAAGCATAATAATAGGTTTCTTATACTTACAAGGCTACATAACAATACTTAATTCCATGATAAAAAACAGTGGTACCTTATAAAATTCAGTACCAGTGATATCAATGGTTAAACCAGATGCTCATTTTTATTTTTAGAGTAGGGGGAGAGTAATTAGTTATCCGTGTAGAGGAGGCTTATTTAAGATGAATCATAAGTTTGATATTCTGATGCAACGGTTGTATAACATTGTATATTTCTACATCAATCTTCAAACAAAATACATTACATGGTTATTGGTTACCTACATATAGGTACTTATGTTACTTACATGTTACGTAATAAGTTCACATAAAATTGAAAACATTTTTACATCCTGGCGTTTGATAAATTTACTTTTGACGCCTATTCTTCTTCACTGTTTGGAGTAAAGGTTATTATAGTTTATGGCGAATGTAAGAACAAAATCCCTCGGCCTAAACATTTCTATGATCTGAGGTCAATACTAAAACTATTATAAAAAAATATCATAAACTATCTCAATACTCAAAAATACTTACTTGTTCAAATTTAGATACACCAATGTCTTCAGAAAATAACAACTTATTGGAAAAGGTGTGATTCTTATATCGTACATGAAAAAAAATTGATAGAGCCACAGGACCTTCCTTAAACGATAAAAAAAATTTAAGTAATCTGAGTATTTGAAAGTTATTTTATTTATCTTATGGTTACTAACCATTACACTCACTTAACACACAGAATTAATACAGCAAAATAAATACATTTTAATACACAAATAATGATAACAAGTCATAAAAATCATATATAACCAAAAAATAAATTAACAATAATGTGAAAACAAAACATAATAAATGAACAAATCACTACAATTTAATGTTTAATTTACCTACTGTACTGCTCTTTCTATTAGGTATATAAATTCTTTCACGTTTCCGGGCTGTTCATAATAATGTGATGAACCGTTTGCCGACTCTCGTTGCAGTCACATGCAGACATACTGGGTTGTAATTCAGATGCAATCTGTGCATAAGTTGTCTACATCTACCTACAACTGTTCTTAGCCTGTTAAGAGCTACTCAGTCCTGGTGTGAAAGAGAAAAACCTGCTAATGAAATACTGGGATTAGAGATAAGTTCACTTTTAATGAGTATTAAGTTTTCCCATTCTTTACATCGGTCCGTTGTCCGTAGTTCCTCTGATATCGAAATTCAACAGTGCCTTTCATGTTACCCATGGTGGTTTTTTAGATTTCAGTCGAACTTTGGGAATGGTTTTCATCATTAAAGTTAACATTGAATTATTTGCACCTTCATGTTTTCTGACAATATTTACCAGGGCTTCTTTTAGGAATTCCGGATATACGCCATTCCAGCCGACTGTCTAGCCCAATTTCATGTTGTCGATTGCCACCTACTGAAAAAGCTGCACTATAGTCAGGATGACTAAGGTAGGTTAGGTTGATTAGGTTGACTGGTAGTTTCACAGATCTATTGTATAATTTATCCATTTTAACCTTCAGAAACTTAAATAAGTCTAGTTGCCACATTATAAGGATTTATAGCACTATATTGGGCAGGTTTAGATAATTCCAAACCTAGTTCCAAGCTTGACGGCTAAAATAGGTAAATCTTAGGTTGGCAGTGGTTTCATACCATTTATTACGTCTATTTTCATTAAGTGCTATTATTAAGTTATATGGCGTATTATGATCAGGTGTCATCTTGAATTCCTTTAATAGTCTTGCATATGATATCACAATTAATTATAAATTACATTAGCACTATGATCCAAAATTGTAAATTTTGTAACGCTCTCAAATTGAAAAGCGAAACACCTAGCATGTGCTGCAATTTAGGTAGGAAAAACTCGATATCTTGCTACAGCCACCAGAACCGTTAAGCAACTTACTCATGGGTGACCATCCTGATCACGATCACTTCATTAATCGTACAAAGAAATATAATTGTTGTTTTCAAATGACATTGTTTTCTGCTAAACAAGTTGATGAAGAAGGTTTTATGCCATTTTTAAAGTTCAAGGCTAAGTATGCCATTTGTATGGTAGTTTGATTCAAAACACTCAGTAAAACCCAAAATATTTACAAATGTATTTTGTTGGGGAAGATGAAAAAGAACTTCAACTTAAATATTCTCTTTATCCAAAAGTTGAATGAGCAATGAGCATTAGTCAAACAGTCTTCTTCTTCATCACGTAGAAGGCCCAATATCGTCTTCGGTTTTGAAGACTTTGAACAACACCGAATATCCGACACTTCAAGCAACATGTAGAGCCTTTGGATTATTAGAAGATGACAATCAGTTGAATTTAGCTTTAAAAGAAGAAGCAGAATGTCGTTCACCTAATAAAATGAGAGAACTATTTAGTATTAATATTTTAGAATCCATCAGACGCTTCAAAGCTTTGGAATAATATTATAAGGACGGTATTTCGGACGATATCCGATGATAATATTCATAGACAACACATGGAAAATAATATGACAGGCGATAAACTTTATAATAAATGTTTGGTATTAATTGATGATTTTGTTTTGAATCTAGGTTCAATGAGCTTAAAAGAATATCGTTTGCCAACTCCTACAAGATCTTGTGAACTGTTAGAAAATAGAGAATATTTAAAAGAAACAAGCTATGATTTAATTGCTTTACACGAGATTGTTAAGCAAAATGAACACTCATTGACTGAGGAATAGTGGTTTGTTTACAAACAAATATCAAATAGCATCTTATTAAATTTAGGAAAATGTAAGATATAAAATATACAGTAAATAATAAAAAGGGTATGTGGCTGGCAGCCGACTTACAAAACCATCGGAGGTTGAATAGGGTGGTCCATGCTCCAGGATGATGTCGTTGGTATGTGTTATGGGTAGACGGGTTGCGGTAGAAAATGCACACTAATAATTTTATGACACGCACAACCACAATACGGCACGTCCGCACCAAAAATTGTCTTTGCCCTTTTCAGAGTTATTTTAAAAATAGGAGATGGAAAATATCTGGAATATGAAGAAAATATTACTTTGCCGACCGGATTAGGTACTGTTGTAAAAACTATAAAGGAACTCAAAGACAAAATATATTCAGACATTGAAAACATTAAAGATAAATAAATGGACTGGTTATGTGAGTGGGCCATATTGACATCAAAAATGATATACAGCAGGAGACATAAACAAAATATTATTAGACTCTTTCAAAGCAAAAAAATGGAATACAGATCAGTGAATTCAGTACTGGAAGTAGATGATGCAGTTAATTATCCAGTTCAATTTCTCAATTCACTCAACCCTCCTGGATTTTTACTACATTTATTAATATAAAAAATTGGTTGTCCTATAATGCTTCTCAGAAATCTTAGTTTACCAAAATTGTGCTATTAGACACGTCTTCGGATTATTGGTCTACAATTGGTCTTGCAGTTTCCTGTAAAAGTATGTTTCGCCATGATAATAAACAAATCACAAGGGCAAACCTTGAGATTTGCAGGGATCGATGTAAGAGAAGATTGTTTTTCACATGGCCAATTGTATGGGTTATGAGAAAAACAAAAAAAAAGTTTTAAAAATTCACATGTTAGTGTTACGTTAGAAAATGAAAAAAAAAATAAAAAAATACATACATACATAGATCTGGGTTCTTAATAAAAAATAAAATAATACATAATAATACATTCAAAATAATAGTTTTTAAACATTTTTACTTTTTTTTAAAAATTTTTTCCTTGGTAAGAATTTCCAGTTTTTCTTAAATATAAAATTAAATCCTTGTTTTTTTTTATAATCATTATAATTTTGTATAGTTAATTCAATTTTAGATTTATCTTTAATAGGATTCTGTACATAGTTTTTTATTGAATTAATTATTGTCAAAGTTTGAGTTTGCGTTTCTTTTAAAACCGATATAACTACGTGTGTTGGAGGATGGGGGCTATAAAACTGACCATTGTACGTCCTATGAAAGCTCTCTGGACCATTAGTAGTTCTAAAAAATATCGCATGTTTTAGAGTCAGTACGCTCACGAGTTTAGTTATTTTGGCATCAACAGGAATTACAGCTAATATAGTTTATAGAGAAATATTATATTAATAATAAAAATCATCTTAATAAACAATTAATATAACATGACATATTTTTTTTAAACAATCTTATTTAAATTTAATTTAACTAGATAATATTTAATCTTACCAGATAACAACAATTAATAAACCCGGCAACAACAGGTAATTCAGCTAGCGTTATAATAATAAATTAATATAGGTACCGATGTTATATTATGTCATATTGTAATTTAAAAAACAGAATAAGAACACTATTACAGTCATATAATAAATTAAGTAGGTATAGGTACCTTCATAATTAATAGAGTGTGTTGAATCTGAACTATCAGCTAGGTGTTGTATAAGAAGATTTATTTTTATTAGAAATTTCTCTAATTATTTTTCTTAGACAACAATATCCCAAAGTTTTCCTCTATTAGGTGTTTATTTGTTGCCTTCTCTTTGGTATGGAATAAAGTATGTCTGAGTGGTTTCGGTTGGAAATAATCTAATGATATCTAATGTTAAAGTTTTAAAACAGTTTGTTTGAAAGTGTGGTTCTCACTTTGTAGTAAAATAGAAGTAATGATAACATGAGTCATTTTATTTCTCATAAGACTCTTCAATGATTGATAAACTTCATAAAAATCCAAAATTATATTTCCCTCAGAGTGATTAAATAGAATTTCTTTTACAGCGTTTTTCTTTTCCTATATTATTTTTTAGAAATATTATATTCATTAGAAAACACAATATAAAGTAATAATAATGTAGTATTTCCTAAATTATACATAATTCTTAACAGGAAAAACTATTAAATAATTCAAACTAATTAAATTAGCATTTGTATCATCATAATTTATATTATTATCAAATAAATTTGTATTGTTCTTATCATAAAACAAATTATGTGCTGAATGATGAATAAACATATTTTCGTTTTTCAGTTATGTTGGCTGTTTTTTTTCGCTTTTCAGTTTTCTTTGTTCTAAATTGTATAAAAAAGTAGGTGCTATACAGTATACCGCCTACCCCTATAACACAATGACTAGTAGAATTGTATAATGTACAATAAATTAACGATTTAAAGTTTTTAATTTTTATATTTTATCAGTAGTGATAACAACTGTTAACAAAAACTGTCTCAAAAAGCTCGTGCGCCAGTTCCGCACTGAGTGTAAAACACTCTTGCAGTTTTTCAAGATGGAACACATTACACTGGAATCGTGCAAACACGTAGTGGTAGATGGAACACGCAAATGGCACTCAGTGCGCCCTTAGTGCAATAGTGCAACTAGGTGGAAAACGCCATTACATTTTCATTTTCAACAAGGGCATATTTTAGGGGGGTGGCGAAGGGGGCATTCACCCCCTTATCACTCATATTTTTTCTATATAATACATTGATTTAAATGATTTAATTAAAACAATTTCCGTTTGATAAATATCGTAACTATTGTTACTATTTACTTGCTAATATTGGCCTAAAATATATTTTTGTAGATTGAAAACATGGTTACGTTCCAGAATAAGCCAAAATCGCTTAACAGGTTTGGCTTTGCTGCATATTAACAGGCATATTGTTGTATCAGTTGATAATATAATCGACAATTTTTCTAAAATGAAGAAAAGAGAAACTGAATTTGTTATTTGAGAATTTCCGTATTTGACAAGGTACCTACCAACCTTATGTTGGTATTAGCTCTCCGGCTCATTTTTGGTATCAAATTAGCCAATATACACTCCACAATCGGTTAAAAGTATAAATCCAGAACGATCGTCGATCAGTGTCTTCATCTGTAAAAAATCATAAATATTATTTCACTTCAATAATATTATTGAGTAGGTAGATTATGTTTAAATAATTTATTATCAAACCTTAATTATATTTATAATATTTAACTTACCTTTAAATACTTGTTTTATGTTTTCACTTAATTTTAGTTCATTTAAAATGTTTACCGCAAAGTCATCAGCCATAATTGAAAAAAAAAGCATTGATACTTATTTATATCTATGCATAATATATAGTTTCTAATATTTTAATATGTATTAATATGTAATTACTAATTACTATATTATTATAATTTATCACAAACATTATTGTATTTTAAATATAATAATATAACTTATAAGTTATAAGAAATAATAATTAAGAAAACAAAGAATAAATGCATGAGTCGCGCGTGACAACAAAATCTGATTTATAAGTACCTAAATAAATTATAACCTGCAAAGCACGCGGTCGCCACAATTGAAGTGTAGTATATAAATATACATATATATATATATAATAACTACACAGTATAGTAAATGTTATCAAATATTACAGTAACCATACCAAAATGTTATTGTTGGAATAAACAAACAAATGATTTCAGAAATTCTTACTGATTTATTTTGGTAACTCTGCTATACAATATAGTTAATACTTAATTTTTACTTTATACATTGGAGAAACTTAACATAATAACATACTCAACAATGCAGTTTTATTGGCTGTTACTAAATTAATAAGTTAATATAACTATCAATGTAGCTGATTCAACCACTAAGTAGTCAACTATTTGCTATAACTTAATTATTTTTTTCCGTGTGATCATATTATAATTTATTCAAATTTTTGAGATAATTTATATTATATCTACCGTTGAAGTATCATGTGATGTTAAACTCTTATATTTTTCAAATATTCTCCTTTTTTACAATAAAGTATGTAGTGGATACATTTAAAAAAAAATTGTAGGTATGTTAATAATCAGCGTTCTCTGTGGACGGACGTCTGTTTGTTGCATTCTCGCTTATCTATCATAACAGTAGTGATATTTTTCGTTAATTGGAATAAGTCAATATGCTGTGTGCCGTCTGCAACGACGACATATATGAAAATGAAGATATAAAGTGTGCAAAGTGTAAAATATTCTTACATTTCACATGCGCTGGATTCCGAGAATCTAATTTTAGGAAATTGAGTGCTATAAACAAAGGAAAATGGTGCTGTTCAAAGTGCAGAGATAATACAAACATGTTAACTCCTGATAAAAATAATGAAAAAGAAATCATACTGGAAAAAAATTCAAGTAAAGTATTATTGGACTTAAAAAATTCAGTTGATTTCATGAGTAAACAATTTGATGATTTTTCTACGCAATTGCGAGACATTATAAAATCTGTTAAAGTTATCAGCGAAGAAAATAAAGTATTAAAAGAACAGAATATTATATTGAAAAATGAATTATCTGTAGTTAATAAAAGAATAAATATCATAGAGCAGAATCTAATTGGAAATCATATTGAAATAATTGGAGTTCCTGAACAGACAAATGAAGACTGTGGAAAAATAGTAGAAACAATTTCAAAGGTCCTGGGTGAAACTACATCTGTGGAATATGCGTATCGTACCCGTTCAAAAGTTCAAAATAAACCTGGGAAAATTATAGCTGTCTTATACTCGAACAATAATAAAAAAACACTGATGGACCTAGCAAGAAAGAAGAAATTAAAAGCAAAGGATATCAATACAGAATGGAATAATGAAGGTATATATTTAAATAATGTATTAACTCGGATAAATAGTAATTTATTTTATAAGACAAGAATGTATGCTAAGAAAAATAACTATAAATTTGTCTGGTTTAGAGACTGCAAAATATTCATAAGAAAAGACGAAAAAAATAAAGTTATTGTTATAGAGGACGAGTATACTCTAAATAACATTGTTTAATATAGGAATATATATATATATATATACATATTATATTTCATATTACGATTAATTACCCAGTTAATATTTCTCTAAATTATAATGCATGTTGTTAATATGTTAGATAAATTTTTAAATTATAAAACAAAATACTTTGACTCTATCACTGAATTTGTATATACTTATAATATAGAAAATAAGTTATGTATTAATATTTTATGTTGTAATATTAGGAGTGTGAATGCGAATTTAGATGAACTACTTATGTTCATAGAAAATGATAGTCATAAAAATAATATAGATGTTATTGTGTTAACCGAGACTTGGCATGATGTAAATTTTTGTAATATAAATGTACCCGGTTACAATACGTTTTTCACAAAAAATAAGAGAAATCAAAATGATGGAATTATAATCTTAATAAAAAATTACTTTAAGTATGAATTTTTTGAATATAACTTTGATGAGGTTAATATTGTTAAATTATTTATTAAAACCAATAAGACTCCAATTACTTTATATTGTATATATAGGTCTCCGTCAAATGATATTCACAAATTTTTGACCATATTAAACGATATTTTATCGACAGAAAAAAATGATAGTGGGTTTACAGTGATTCTAGGTGATATAAATATAAGCATAATTGGTATAGATAAGTCTGATAATGAATACTTAGATAAGTTGGCAAAATGTTTAATTATAAATCTCTTATTAATATATATACTAGAACTCCGACTGGTTTTAATCACTCTTGCATAGATCATATTTTTGTCAAATATAATAAAGAAATAAATAACTTTAATGCCGGTGTCATTCAAACTAATTTTAGTGACAATTTTTCAATGATTTTAACAATACCCGTACTGGAAACAATAAATACTTCCAAATGCAATACAATTAATTATATAGATTTTAAAAAAGTTGATACTAGTTTAAAATCTGAACTTTGGGCAGGCGTATACGATACTCAAAATGTTAACGTAAGTTGTGATAGATTTTATAAAATAGTATCTTCTGCAATAGATACGGCTACTACAAAAAAGACAGTAAGTTCTAAATATAAACGATTAAAAGAATGGATGACAGCAGGTCTCTTATGCTCTGCTCGAAAAAAACAAAAATTGTCTTTAAAAGTGAAAATGCATCCGAATAACAAATCGTTGATGTCTTATTACACCAAGTATAAAAATAATTTTACTATAATTTTACGACGAGCAAAAACTAACTTTTATCAAACTAAATTTTCCGCGGTAGCGTCTAATCCCAAAAAAACTTGGAAATTAATCAAGGAAGTTACCGACACTGTAATCCAAAATTCAAACGAAATAAAAACTATAATTATCAATAACAAGGCTATAAATACTTTAGATGAACCGCATAAAGTGACACAATTCTTTAATGATTTTTTTATACAGGTGGGAAATAATAAAACTAACAATTGTAATAATCATATTAATACTGAAGATATTACTGAACTACGAAATTATTCTTTTGATACTGCATTTAAAGAACAAATTAATGAATTGGATGTTTTTCAAATAATTGACAAACTTAAAGATGACACCTCAGCTGGTTATGATAAAATATCGGTCAAACTTCTAAAATATATAGCTAAAAGTATCTTGAGGCCACTAACATACATATGTAATTTAAGTATACGCAATTGCATATTCCCCGATAAATTTAAAACTGCAATAGTAATTCCACTATATAAGAACGGAGATAAACAAAAAGTTAATAATTATAGACCAATCTCTATGTTATGTAATTTTTCAAAAATATTAGAAAAGATTATAAAAAACCGCTTAATAAACTACTTAGAAGCAAACAATTTATTGTCAAAAAATCAGTTTGGCTTCAGACCTGGCATAGGTACCGAAGAGGCTCTTTATAGTGCCACTAGCTTTATTTATAATGCACTAGATAAGGGAAAGAAAACTTTGGCAATTTTTCTAGATCTTGCTAAAGCGTTCGACATGGTAAATCATTCGGAATTAATTAGAATTCTACCTAGTTTTGGTATGAAAACAAGTAGTATAAAATGGTTTACAAGTTATTTATTTAAAAGAAATCAAATAGTTATGATAAATGGTGTTCTAAGTGAGGAAAGGGAAATAATATGTGGAGTACCTCAGGGCAGTGTACTTGGTCCGATCTTTTTTATACTATACATAAATACTATATGCAATCTAAAAATTGATGGGAAAATAATTACATATGCAGATGATACATGTTTGCTTTTTTCTGGTCCCACTTGGGATTTAGTATATCTAAAGTCGGAAAATGAATTGACAAGAGTTGTCAATCATTTAAGCTCAAGGAAACTATTATTAAATATAAAAAAAACAGTTTTTATGACTTTTACTATAAACAAAGAAAATATGCCTTCCGATAAAATCACTGTCCACTGTATTGTAGAGATAAGGAGCAATGTAATAATAATATTTGCAAATCAATTTCAAAAGTACCATTTACACGATACCTGGGTATTACCTTTGATGAAAACCTAAGGTGGAATGTACATATAGATAACATAGTTAATCGTTTAAGAATATCAGTGTATAAATTCTGTAAACTTAAAGATATTTTTCCTATTAACATTGTACGTAATATATATTTATCATTATATCAAGCGGTCTTTCAATATGGCATTAGAGTATGGGGAGGTCTTACTCAAAAAGCTATTAAACCACTACAACTGCAGCAAAATAAAATTATTAGAATATGTCTAAATAAATACTGTTTGAAGGATCTACGTCTCAAAACTATAAAGAATTTAAAGTTTTGCCTATTAATTCACTGTATAAAAAAATTGCAATTATGTGGGTAATAAAAAATAGGGAAAATTGGTTTAATATAGATAAATCCAAACAAACTAGGGAAATTAGGGCATATGATACTAAAATTAATTATACGTTAACTTCATTTGGTCAAAGGTTTGTGGATTATCTTGGTCCGAAATTTTATAACTCCCTAGATTTAGATTTAAAAAAGGAAATAATCGAAAATCCTAAATATGCAAAAAATATTATTAAAAATTGGTTGATATTAAATATTGAATAAAATGTACCTATATCTTAATATTAACCATTATATATTATATTATATTATATTATATTTTATATTTTGTTCTAATCTTTACTTCATTTATTTCAATTAACTTGTATATTTTGTATATAATTACTAAACTTGTTTATCCTGTTATCATAAGCAATTTGTATATTATTATTAGTAAGTAATATTAACTCCCTACCTTCATCACAAGCTATGCTTAAAGAAGGTAGGTATAAATTTAAGAATTATTGTATTATTGTATATATTATAATTGTACAATTAATCTTTTATTTAAAAAAAAAAAAAAAAAAAAAAAAAAAATGTACTTGAACTTAATCAATCCAAAATTCAAACTAGTAGTTTCTCAGCCTATGTTACCATTTATCTAAAATATTTTTTGACATGATAATTTTTATCAAAGTAATTTATTTTATTATAACTTATAAGACATTAGTAACACAGTTAAAATACGATTGAATTAATTTTACCAAAATAATTGCATTTGTCAATGTCATTATGTGTAAGCAATATAATAATATACTTAAAACTTTTAACTACCTACCCACGAATAATATATTTAAATCACAACTAAATAACAAAAAATGTACTATTTGTTAAAATTTGAGCTAAAAATCTATGAAAAAAACTGGAAAATCAATTTTTTATACAAACTATAAAATAATTTGATAATTTTTGAGATTTTTAAGATCTTATTAACATTTGAACTTTAAATGCTTGTAAAAAAATTATGTATGTATATTTTCAATATTTTTTAATTGTTATTATAAAAGTTTCAAGCTATTTCACATAAGCAGCTAAAACTGTTTATTTAAAAATTTTTTTTGAAAAATGATAAATTGAACATTTGGTAAAAATGTTAAGCATAAAATAATTATAAGTAATAATTTTCTAAAATAAGAAAGTCGTTCGATGAGAATTCATTAATTTGCTAGAAAATATATCTGGTATCGAAAAAATTCAAACGCACTGAGTAGTGAGTAGGTACTGGTATTCTCTCTATCTCTCAGCTCTAACTTCTAAACATTGAACTTAATAAATTGTTTTACGAATAATAATTCACTATACGTCATGACTCATGGTTAAGAACATATGACATTACTTATATGAAATTATGTCTCGAATAAGAATTCATATTAAGTTTTGTGCCACAGGGGGACGCAATATAAAAATTAAGTCTATATAATACATCGTATATTGCACTCGATCGTCACAACATGAAATAGATTTTAATAAGGGTAAAGTAAGTGTTAAGGTTGAAATGTATAGTAAAAATGATATTGATCAAGAATAAGTCACAAATAATCGAATTTAAGTAGCACCTTGAATTCTTGATGAAAAAAAGTGACCACGCTCGTCCCACTTATGATATTTATATTATGTTTTGATTTGTTTTCACATCAATATTGCACATAGTGAAAAACAATGTCACCTGGGAAATGATTTGGTAATTTAGTTGCAGAAAATATACTTTGGGAATTGCTGCACGAAAAATATAATGAAATGTAAAAGAATTTAGAACATGTGTATGATGTCTATTGCTATATAGATTTAAAATAATCACGAAAAGGTACTATAAAAAGAGCTGCTGTCATTGCAACACATCAATAAGTCATTTGAGTCTCGACAAAACAACATCTCCGCTCCTCAAAATAAAACAGTGAGTATTAATATTTTTTTCGCCTATTTCTGAACAAAATAGCTTATAAAAAGTTTCAACGATTTTATACCTATTTAAATTTACATTTTCGTAACAGTTGTAGGTATTTTTATTCGATAGAATTTCATTTTTATAACATATTTTTTCAAACACACAAAATGATAAGTCCTCATACTTGACGTTAGATTAATATTAATAAATAACACTTTTGCTACAGACATATTTTATAAAACATTAAAACATAGATTAACTTTCAGCTATTGTTTACATTACTAATCAATAATCCATTATAAAAATTGGATCCACGGTTGTAAGAATGTTTTATTGTATCCGTGGTTATAAATTTCAGATACATTTGTAAATTTTACAAAGTGACATAACAAACATTAATTTTTGATCCAAACAACACTATACCTACATTTTTTTTTGTTTTCTTCAATTATTAATTAAATATCCATTATTGATTTAACAAAATGTTTGTCATTTATTTAACAGCAATCTAATGACATCAAATAAAAGTATTTATTCATATCAATAATACCATTATTAAATATCGTTTTATTTCTATGATGAAAAAAGACAGTATACTGCAGTGTTATATTATTAACTTTAATATATTTTAAAGCAATAGTGACAGGTATATTATTATATAATATTTAGGTATGTATTATATTATAATACTGTTGACTTATACATCAAGTTCGTAAATAATATTGTTTGATCAATATTTTTTCCGTTTATATTAGGTAAACAAAATTCAAAAATAAAGTAGTTAGTATAGCAATATGAATAATATTATTTTGATTATATATTATAGGATTTTTATTTTCTCATATGTATAGAAAATCGTTTTGAACATTAAATATATCCAAGAATTGTATTCACTCTCGCGAATTCTTCATTTTCAGAAATACAGAATTATTCTAAGAGTTGTTATCCTACAGAGTATTGAATATACTCGTTAACGAAGCATCTCAATAGTATCAAACCAGGTAATTTGCCGTATATATTTTTTATTGCAAATAATAATAAATCTAAAAGGAAATTAATTCATAATTTTAACTGTTGTCAAATAAGTATTTCAATAGAGTTGCTTGTATTATGGTATTATTATTATTATATTATGGTATTATTATTATTATGCTATGTATTATG
This sequence comes from Diuraphis noxia, assembly GCF_037042655.1. Lineage (NCBI taxonomy): Eukaryota > Metazoa > Arthropoda > Insecta > Hemiptera > Aphididae > Diuraphis > Diuraphis noxia. The sequence continues at coordinate 100,806,724 of NW_028301711.1, read as the reverse complement.
GTCATATATTGTATTTATAAATAAATTGTGTCCATGACGTGTACATGGATACAAAATACGATAAAAATAACTAATAAATGTTTTATACCTACCTAGCGTTTTTAAAGTAAACTATGTATTTGAGGCGATGACGTCGTATATCGACACGTCATTCGTTCATAAAAATATTGTATAATAAAAAAAAATTTAAACTTTTTTTAATCTTTAAATTGTTTAAATTTTCTTTTTCGAAGTATTAAGTAATAAATAATAGTTAATGTACCTTTATACATTTCAGTGTATATTTCTTACATAATCTCGCAACAATCAACGACGTCAATAATATAATAACTCCTGTAAAATCTTTTGAATTATTAGTACATATTTTAATTTTTTGTCAAACTTTCCTAAAACCGTCAATATCAAACCATTCCAAAATCGTCTAGGTTGATCATAAATAATTATTATAATAACATATTATGTGCATGATTTATAAAAATTCGTGTAGTGTTAACATCACGTTGCAAACATTCAAATATGGTGCATAAATATTTTCAGCCCAAAGAAAAGCAAAAGCCACCTGACTTCAATATGAACTTCAAGTGCACCGTAGCCGTGTTCCTGCTGATGGTAGTGTTGATGTTCGCTACGGACTCCACAAGTGGCTTCAGAAAACCACCGTTCAACGGCAGCATTTTCGGAAAACGAACCATTTCTTATCCTGGTAAATTATTGCACAGCGTTCATTAACGTTGCGTTGTCCATCGTCCGACGTCCAATTTTGAAACAAAAAACCATCGTCCTAATATTATTATTCCAACAGTGCGGTGAAACCTAATTTTTCGCGTATTATTTGTTGTACTCCGATAAGGATTTCCAAGTTGTATTTTCTCATCCTATATCATCGCAAACCTACCTATTGGGGATGCGACCAGGGCACATTTTCAGAACACAACTGTTATTTATTAAAACAATATTTTTTTTTTTAAATTCAGTTATACTCTTACTGCAGTTTTATATATTATGATAGTACATGATTTGAAAAAAATCATAAAATCATAAAAACGATAAATTTTCCAAATGTTAACAACAATTCAAAATTTTTAATGTTTTCAACATCAAATCTCATTGCTGGAATTGGAAAATATTACTTCTATACAGTAAAAAATTTGTCCCGAAATAAAAATTGTAGTATAGCTTATGTTAATTTAAATGACCGACCAGACCTAAACAGTTATAATACTAATAGTAATCACTAATCAGTAGTATTTTGTAAAAATAATTGCCTATAGTAACTCCTTAATAATTACAATTTACGATATTAATGCGATGGACAGCAAATAATATATTATTATAGCCTAAACAACATTAACAATCGATTGTATTATGAATTTTATGCTATGTATGTGTATTTTTGCGCAGAATATGAAAATCCTGGAAAGACTATTTATACCATGTGCGAGATCGCGTCAGACGCGTGCCAGAATTGGTTCCCCTCATCCGTAGAGAAGAAATGAAAAGCCTGCACCTCCTCCACAAAGAAAACGAAACGTCAATCTGCGACGTATCAAATCCAGTAGTCGAAAATATGTAGTTGAATGAACCGTGTTTTGTGATTTTTTTTTCTAATAAAACGCTTGTCTGATATAAATCAAAAAAGTGTTTTAGATTATTATTTTTCAATCCTATTCAAAGTCACTGTCGAGTGATGAGTTTGATCCGCTAAAAACATAGCCGAGTTTTCTTGGCAATCCTCAAGTCATAATTCATGAGACTTAATAATTTGTCCAGGAGATTCAAGTTTGCGAAGATATGAAGACGTGGTAGAAGCGAGCAACATGACGAACATAAAATTTCTAAACATTTTATAAAATGAAAACACAATCATATATTTTTGTCTTTACAAATTTAAAAAATAAAAAGGGGATAAGTTGGTAACGCTGTGCGACTGCTGCAGGCGTACGTTAAGTGTCTAGGGAGTCAGTGTAATGGATGTGTTGAAATTCGAATTGAATAGTATAAGACGATCAGTGCCGTAGCTAGAACTAGATGGGCCCCGGTGCAAATTTTATCTGTGGGCCCTTTACTTAAGTGCACATTGGGTATGAATGTAGAGAGTGCTTGAATAATTTATGGTGCACAGGTCTGTGGGGGCTCACAGTCAATACCCCCTTTAATAATATAATAAACTGCATTACAATAATTTTAAATTGTTACTTATGAATATTCTTATTTTTTAATTATAATACAAATATGATAAATTAAAACTTTAATAACCTAGTTATACTTCTATACTTGTATAGACAAATTAATAACTAATACATAATAATAAAGTAGTAACTATATAAATGTTAATATAATCGCTACTCTTTATTTATTTAAACTATTAAGCAACTATACTGTACATAATGTAATATTTACTCAAAATATTTAAAAATAATTATATTTAATATGTTATTAAATGGGAACTGGGAGTGCTAATTTGAAGCCTGAAGGTACTATTGTGATTACAACATCCTAGAACCCCCCTATGTGTGCGTATGGGCCATTATTTTTCATTAATATTTAATTTAAACAATTAGGTATAAAAAACAATACAAATCAGTTATCAATATATAATTTTTTTATTGATTTTAACACAAAAAATTTTTTTTTCTTGCTTTAGCATTAGCAAAGTTGTCAATTATTTTTTCTATGTCTAGTTCATCAGTTCTACTTCTTTCTATATTGAGAATTGCAATATTACTAAGTCTATTTTGAGACATTGAGTTTCTCAAATAATTTTTAATGAGTTTCAATTTTGAAAAGGACCTCTCAGCCGAGGCCACAGTTACCGGGATTGTAAGAAATATTAAACATGCAGTTAACACATCTGGAAAACTACAAGCCATGTCATTTTGAATAATGAAATTTATTAAGTCTCTGATATCAGATTGTTCTGGACCAATTAGTGTTGTAATTGATAAAACTTGTCTGGTAAAGTCTGAATTGATGTCAGATTTGTATTTTAATATAAAATCATAAGAGGACTTGATTATGCTTGATTCCTCAGTAGTTTTTAATTTTGATGGGTTAAGAAAATCAAATGTGTTCATCACTTCATTTAATCCAGTAAATCTATTATGTAACTGTGCTAAAGCTGTGTCAATTATCGGTAAAAAGATTTTAATTTTAAAATTATCCTCCGTTACATTCAATCGTCTGTCACCATCTACTTCGTCAAAATATAATTTAGCATAACGTTGTCGTTTACTTACTGATTGAGTGGTAATACCCCATTTATTACACATACATTTTGCAGTATTTAATACAGAGTCATAATTTTCACGTACATTTTCAAGTGTACAAATTGTTTGCCGAAGTAAAGAGCAAGCATTTTGTATGTTGATATCATTAGACTGCAAACATTTGGATACTGGTTGGACTAATCTTAAAATATTTTCCCAGACACACAATAATAAAATAAATTCTATATTTTCAATTTTTTTTTGCAAAGATTTGCTTTGAACAATCTCTTCATTTTTCTTGCTGGTTAGACTAATTACTGTAAGAGTCTTCAGCACATCAACAAATCTTTCTTTAAGTGCAAATACTGCATTATGTCGAGCTTCCCAGCGTGTAGCACATACTTTTTTTAAAACCTTCTTACGAACTGCTGTTGCATTATCTTCTCCAAGAGCCAATAATGCCCATCTTGGAGCACTTCCACCAAAAAAGTTGAATACAGATTGAACAGTTTCAAAAAATCTCATTGCTTTGTCAGAACTCTTGGCTGCATCACAAACCACAAGGTTCAGATTATGGGCACAACAATGAACATACATAGCATTAGGTACAATATCGTTGATTCGCTTCTGTAACCCTGAATAAATTCCGCTCATCACACTTGCACCATCATAGCCCTGTCCTTTACATTTATTAATATCCAAACCTAAATTATGAAGAATTTGAGAAATCAGATTTTTGTAATCAACAGCTCCGTGATGATGTATTTCAAAAAATCCAAGAAATGATTCTTTAATTTTAACCAAATGGTTTTTAAAATAAATTAAGACATAGCGAATTATAACACTGACTTGTTCAATTTTAGTGATATCTTGAGTGGAGTCTATGATAATTGCAAAACAAGAACATTGCCTGATTTCGTCACAAATTATTTCTTGCAAACTTGATCCCAAAATGCCAATTAATTCATTTTGTATGGTTGGGCTCAAGTACTTGATATGATTTTCTTTATTATTCAATAATGTTTGTAAAACAGGATCAAATTCAGCCAATAGATTAACTAATCTGATAAAATTCCCTTCAGAGTATTCTTTACACTCATTCCCACGTAATGCTGTGTTCCCTGCAGTGAGTGTTAAAATTATTTTTATTATTCTTGTTAAAATATCCCTCCAGAACTTTGCTTCTTTTGAAATTTGGTTTTCAAGTTCTTTATCGATAGTACCGTTTTTTAACCAAATTGTTCTAAGTTTTGTGGCTTCTAAATGTATTAATGAATTTTGTTCATGTAATTTTACTTTTTGGGAAAGATGTTGCCAATCGTTAATACCATCAATCCATTCAGGAGTAAAACTGCTATTGCTACGATTAGCAAAAAGCCAACAAACTTCACAATATACTCTGTCTAGTATGACAGAGTAACACAACCAAGCCCTTGGAATACGACTTCCCATTTTCGTTGACATGAAATAGTAATTTGAAGAAAATCTTCTTATCGTACCTCTTAGATTTGTACCAGGGAATTCAATATTTGGTCTACATGGGCCGTATAATAGTATTGATCTTTAATACTATCTGTTACTTCATTATCAAAACGTCCTTTATCAGTGGGGTAGCTTGACTCCAAATTCAATCCTGCAATATATATTTTTTTTAATTTAACAATTAGATGAGAATTAAAATATCCACATAAAGTAAATACACAAGACACTTATTTCTATTTTTAGCTAAACAAACAATTAAATGTATGTTTTACTATGATCCGATTATACACAGTTAAGCTACTAAGCTGTTACTAACTCATTTTTGAAAAACCATATGAAATAAAGAATTTATTATTATCATTTAAAATATTCATAGGTAATACAAAATAAGATAATATAATAGTTACCAAAATATTACAAGAAAATACAAGCTTGTATTTGATTAAATGTTAAAACTATTTAATTTAATTTAAATTAATACATATTGATATAATTAAAATTGAATTAAATAAATGTGGTACCAATATTGCATTTTTTAAAATTCAAATTAGATATAATATGTACCTGGCAGAGTGTTTTGAGTGGAAGCAGAAACTTGGTCTTCTCTAATACCTTCAAACACTTAAATTGAAAAATTGAATTAATACATATTGATACAATTAAATTCAAATTAAATACAATAATATAATAATATATACCTGGTAGTGTGTTGTAAGTGGAAGCAGGAACATGGTCTTCATTAATACCTTCAATCATTTAAATTAAATTAATACATATTGATACAATTAAATTCAAATTAAATATAATAATATAATAATATGTACCTGGTGGTGTGTTGTGAGTGGAAGCAGGAACATGGTCTTCATTAATACCTGCAAACATTTAAATTGAAAAATTGAATTAATACATATTAATACAATTAAATTCAAATTAAATATAATGATACAGTCTTGTTAAGTATTTGAGTAAATGTATTTAAATATTTTTATTATATTTAGAATACTAAACTTTTTAAATACTTCTCGAATAAAGTATTTGGAAAGTATTTTAAATACGGTCTTTGATGTATTTGTATTTGAGAATTAAATACTTTTATTTAAATACTTTACCTATTTTTTTTTATACAATAAACAATTATTTATTATCTTTTTTCTAGTCAGAAATCAAAAGTACTATCATTGAAATTTTGTATTATATATGAAATACAATAATAAATAATACCTAACTTGTAAGTTGTGGGATAATATAGCTATGGCCAATTAACAATATAAGAATACTACAGTACACCACAGTAGGTGCCAGGTGGCAAGTACTTAGGCTATAATAGTTAGTATCAGAACCAATCTGGAATTCTGGTATATGCACTATGTATAAACTATCAACTATAATATAATAATATACACAGTGTAAATGAGTCTCAATGGTAAAATTTAAAGTTAAAATATCAGAGAAAAAGTATTGAACCCAATTTAATATTTGTATTTGTATTTAATTACCTACTTTCTAAATATTTGTATTTATTCTTAAATACTTTTTGAAAGAAGTACTTCAAATACTATTTAAATACTTTTGAGATTGATGTATATTGTATTTGTATCTCTATTTAAATACAAATTAAAAGTATCTTTTTACAAGACTGTAATAATATAATAATATGTACCTGGTGGTGTGTTGTGAGTTGAAGCAGGAACATGGTCTTCATTAATACCTTCAAACATTTAAATTGAAAAATTGAATTAATACATATTGATACAATTAAATTCAAATTAAATATAATAATATGTACCTGGTGGTGTGTTGTGAGTGGAAGCAGGAACATGCTCTTCATTAATACCTTCAAACATTTAAATTTAATATACATATTGATACAATTAAATATAATAATATAATAATATGTACCTGGTGGTATGTTGTGATTTGAATCAGGAACATGGTCTTCATTAATACCTTCAAACATTTAAATTTAATTAATACATATTGATACAATTAAATTAAAATTAAATATAATAATATACCTAGTACCTACCTGGTGATATGATTGTGGTTATTAATAATATTATGGACACTATGGTACCTAATCAATAGGTAATGAGTTTAAACTTAAAATAAATGTGATGTACTTATTAAGTATTTTTTTTATATTTTGTATTGATTAATTAGTTTGACTATTGAGTAGACTAGTAGCTACATGCCTACCTACATAACGTTGTACCTGTGTAATAATACAGTAACACAACACTTCAAGATAAATATCCATTTCTCACAAGTTAAAAATAATAACAAAGATGCCCACTTATTAACCTTAATAATCTATCTAAGATGTAACTTATTAACTTATTATATACCCATGTCCCATCTAACTGTTTCTATATTACTTAATAGTACTTACCTTTTTTTAAATCTGTCGAAAAAGTTGAACAAAAAAAGTTATTTATTTTTGGCAATTTCGATAGTTTTTCTTGATTTTCTCTTCGTTTTTTTCGTTTTTCATTACCACTAAGATGTTTTTTATTAACGGATGACATAATTAAATGATTAAAATAAGTATTTTAAGCAAAATGTAAAAATTGACAAACGTGCAAACAAATAACAACTAGGTATGCGTCTATGCGAATGAACAATATTATTATTTATTAATATGGTATCAAAATCAAACCATCGATGTATAATGATACACAAAAGTTGTTTAATAAAACATAATTTTCTAGAATTCCTGATAAATCTAACCCGTGTCCAGTATCGAGCCGATAATAATGCACAAAATCATTTTCCCAATAATTCTATTTTTAGTTGCAAAGATAACAAGAAATCAAATATTGACATTTATCAAATCGCAACACACATCTATACTGTTAACCGACAACAATAACAAAGTACTAACAGCATTATCATTAAATATTTATATTACTAATATTATATTGTTATGATCCTATTTAAAACATTATGAATTATTATTTATTATAGGTTCTTAATTCTTATATTATTTTATTTAAGTATGGGCCCCATATTAGAAATTGAAACATGGGGCCCCGGTGCATTGAACCGCTCGCACCGCGGTTTCTACGGCACTGAAGACGATTGTGAACGAAGACGGCGGGTCACCTATGATATTACTAAGTATATTTAATGATATTATTTTGATCAAAGTGATTTATTTTACTATTGGGCACAGGTAATAGGTTAAATTAATATTTGCAGAAAAAATTGTAATTAAAATGTTATTGTGAGTACCAGAAAAATATTATGATAATATTATATACTCTAAAAATGTTTATATAGTGCCCTTGAATAATAATATTTTTAAATTATTAGATAACTTAAATCATTATTTTTTGTTTTAATATGTAATACGGTCCCAATTTGAAAACTTAAAATGTTGTTTTTTATTTATTTATTTAAATATATTCAATCTGCTTACAACGAAAATAAATAGGGATTTAAGAAGAAATATTACTTTTAAATTTTTTTGTCACATTATAAACTATTTATGAAAATCCTTTCATTAATTTTTCAAGCTTTTTGACCCAATGACTGAAGTTTTATTTTTTTTAAAGAAAAAAAAATTAAAATTGAACATGCCCGTAAACAGCTCAAAACGAGTGAAAATATTTTGAAAATGTATCAAATAATATATAAATTATAAAATAAACATTTGGTGTGAATTTCAAGTATCTACACTCTACAGTAGTACAGTACCTACTTCGTTTTTGAATTACATCAATATAGGAAAATCATTCTATAAGAAACCGATTAAATATCTAATATCGTAAAATAATGAAATTAATGAAATTATTTTTTTTTTTATGTAAGCATCAATTCAAAAACTAATAATTGCAATAGACATACTTGAAATGTTTATATCAGAACTTTCAATAAATGGTATAATTTTGTATTTATTATTCATATTTTTTTTTTTTTTAGCTTATTGTAACCTTAATAATTTTTTCAAATTATGTAAATTTTTTAAAATTTTTGTCAACAAAAAACGTTTTCAATTAACGCAAGAATTCTCATAAAATGATATTCCAAAAATCTGATATAAAAATTAAAGAAGAAATATAATATTTTTATACGCATTTAAATTTAATTGCAAATTAAAACAAATTATTTTCCAGATAGAAATTTATAAAAGTTTTTCTTTTCATAACTACCATTAGAAATTTTAACAGAAGATTTCCAACAAAGTTGTTTTGTTCCTGTAATAATACGCTATTCATAGCTATTAGATGTTCTCTATTTTCATAAAAAAAAAAAAATGGTTAACTTTTAACTTCGGTTATTTATATATACTCACTAATTTGACACAACGTCTCTGCTCACAAACGTTTTACGTATACTTCGATTTATCGTTGAATTTAATTATGACACATTCATTACAATGACTTGGTCGACAAAATATACCTACTGTACTGCAGAGAGGTACTTGTCCACCTTTTTTTTTTACTCAAGTCTCTTATACATTTTGGTTAAATGTTTACCTATAATACGTCCTAATCAACCAGTATGGTTCCTTATATACGGCCTATAGGCCATTGGTTGGTGTCTGGTGACTTATACATTGCCACTTTGGCCAGTGTGCTGATAACCATAATATTACGAAATATTAGTAAAATATTATAATATATTGTATTTAACTTTTTGTTTTAAGAGAACGCCACACCCACATGTGCGTCTCCATTTTACAAGAGCGTAACATAACAAAAACTGTTGTTTCACTCGGGAAAGAATCGAGAAAGCTACAGTAATAACTAACGAGATTTTCACCATATTAAAAGGAGAATTTCATCGGTGCAATATCGTTTTTATTTTTTTTCGATATCGATTATACAAAAAAAGTTCTTATTGTTTCATAATACATTATTGTTGTGTTTTTTAAGCATGAATAAATTTTTTTGTAGTTCTGATATCGAAAAAAATAAAGACGATATTGCACAGACAAAATTCTTCTTTTAATATGATGAAAATTTAATTTATTACTTTATTAGTTATTACTATAGCTTTCTCGATTCTTTCCCGAGTGAAACAATTTTTGTTATGTTACGCTCTTGTAAAATGGAGACAATACATGCGGGTGTGGCGTCCTCTTAAGGAATTTAAGCTAAATGTTTACTAAATTTTATTTATACTGATAAAATATACGGACATTGTCTTTAAACTAAACTTTATTTCCTGAAGTCCCTAATAAATTAACAAATTCGGCGATTAAATTCATAAATGATTAAAATTAATCAAAAAAAAATTGCGCAATAGGGGGAACCCATAAAAATGCTAAAAACTGTATAATAAGTTTCATTTCTAGATGTATGAAACAGATTTTGTGTTTAGAAAGCAATGTTATTGAATATTCAGAAAAAATTGAAAAATTCACGCTCAATAATGAGTAATAATATTAATGAACAATGATAGTACGCACACGTACAAGTAATTGCCTATATTAAACTCCTTAAAACAGTCAATTATCAAATCTCCGGTAGCTGATAGGTAATAATAATTTTCATGCTAATGTCCATTTTTCCGGTTTTTTAATTCAATAAAAAAAATTAAATAATTTTCGATCCATCGAAACCTTAATTTTTTAACGAGCTACCCTTCGTTGGGCTATGACGTTAAACTTATAATATTACTGTATGAACAATACACATTAAAAACCATTATTTTTATATACTTCATTAGTTAAGGTGTAATATAATAATCAATCATTTGCATATGATTTATTTTATAGGAGTTAGTAGTGATGCACTGATGCTCATACAGAACGATATCAATAATTTGATTTGACATCGATAATGATGATATGAATTCAGTAGAATATATATTTATAAATTTATAATATAAATTGTATATTTCGAAATAAAATAAAATTTAGCGTTTTTGATACAATTTAATATATATTTATTCGTAATCGACTTCACGAAAAATTGATAAAAATTTTTATAGAATAAAATATGAATGTGTTATATTATTACCTGTTGCACACCACGATGCCGATCTTTAATAGGCATTTAATTCATTTTTTAACATAATATTGGCATATATATATATATATATTATTTTATTATTTATTACACATTTTAATACCGAATATATAATGTATCGGCACACCCTGTACGATGGTCAGTGGTGAAACTATAAAGGTACAATATATAATATATGGGAAGTTGAATATTATAGGTAATAGATGGGGGCCCAGATAGGTATTAGATAAATAACAACCACATTAGACTACAATCTTAAAAAGGCCGGCGCTCTGTATAAGGCGATTTTGATTGATCGTTTTCCGTATGGCCGTACAAGGCGTTATTGTTCGGCATATTCCGTTTCTGTTTGTTTGTAAAAAAATATTTCAATGCATAGGTACAATATTTATCCCATTTGTTTGTTTTCTATTTGTTACCAGATTGTGCTTTTTAGGTATAATATTCGCGCGTATTTCACTAAATGCCATTGATTTCTCGCTGTTTATCTTGTAATGTTCCGAAAATTGAAAAATATCCTAATTTCTTATAATAGTAGTTATGATCACCAAAACATAGACATTGTCAAATCTAGTGGATTTCTGTTGTTACTCGTTAGTTGAAAATATCAGTACTAAGTTCTATAAAGTAATAACGTCTCTAAAATGCCTCTAAATGTTAATTATGCGAGAAGATACCGTTGAAATATTTAAATCTTAAAAAAAATATATATATTGACAAAGATTTAAAGATTATTGAGGAATTAGTATCATCACGTCATGTTTAATAAGATTAAAAAAAAATAACAACACTTTTTGCTTGATACGATGTCATTATATTATTTATATTTAGCGGACGGGTTTAAATGCCTTAAAAATGATCTAAAAATTGCTTTAAAAATGCACCATAAAAGTGCATTTAACGGCAACTGTCCTTAAAAAATGACCCAAAAATTGTTTTAACAATTTTTGAACTGACCAAAATACGAACTCAACGAAATAAACGCGGTTATGATGATGTACTTATAAAGTTATAACATCAACGAACAAAATTAGTTGTTACTGGTTTGAGTCACAATCGCATAACAGCTGGGATCGTATACTGTAAATATATAAAGACGAAATCATAAATAGTGCATTCAACAAATTATAAATGGTTGGAACATTTCTTGAGATAATATTTTGAATATCCAATCAAGTTTAATATTGTAATTTATAAATGCACTAAAAATTAATAAAATTATATGAAAATTATAAAAAAAAATGCATTAAAAACGCCAAAATTGTGGAAAATTCAAATGAATACAAAATATAAAAGTTTAAGTTTTAAATTCTCTGAAACATGAAACGTATTTCATACTTGAAAAGGTTGCCAGGAGTTTCCAAAAAAAAGTGACTTTTGCACTATATGACGTAGATACATTGATTCGTCCTTAATTGTTATATCGACCTTTCTATAATTCGACTGATATCCGTCGATCCGTCCTTTTCTTACCTGTGCTCATGTCATAATCCGGCTGTCAGTGACTAATCAAACATTTTCACTGAGACAGTAAAATTCACATCACTATTTATTTTTTATTTAATTATTATTATAGGAATATTTCAAGAGATTGGACATATAATACAATAATAAACATTATCTAGTAATATATGTATAATAAATAACAGTTATGTATAATTATATATTTAGTATAAGTAATACATATTTTATAGGTACACACATGAATATTATGCATAATATATCAATTTGTAAACGAGGATGCCGAAGAAATTATCCCTCATTTGTGACAAATAAAAACAGTTGATCCGTATTGAGCATTTACAAATTGAGCTGAATTTGAAACCCAATACACATTTATTCGCTCAGCTCAAACTTTAAAATGCATTACCTCTTCCAGACAAAATATAATTTTAAACTCGAGTGAACATTATATAATATGATATTATCTTACGCGTTTTATTGTTTTCAGAATAGCATATTATTATTATTAAATTTTCAAACGATTATGTACGATTGTGAACTGCAAGCTGCAATCTTAAAGCCTGCGCGGTCACACGACGATAGAAAAATGTAATAGTTGCTGTCGTGAAAGTACTATCATGTACACGCATGTCAGTGTGAATGGTGAATAAGTAGATACTGTGATAGTAGCTTTTAACCAGTGGCGTATTTAGGGGGGGGGGGGTTCAACCCCCTCTGAAATGTATGGTTGTGTGGACGTAACTAATTAGAATTTAAGAGGGAGTGTTGAATTTTTTTTTTGTTATCACGTTTCACTGTCATCGTGTGACCGTGGCTTAATTATAATACATATTTCAGGCATGTAAAACACGTGGCCCTCAGCTCGATTTTTTTGTGGCCCGTGGCCCGAGGCCCACATAGTAAGCTTATCAATAGATTTGGCCCACTTGATACTTATATGAGTTTGACACGTCTAATGTAGATGATCGATAATAGCACATAGTAGTTAAACGGACAATATATTTATACCAAAAACGTAATGTTATATTTTAACAGCACATTGAGCGTGTGTCGACACAGAGCGATCTGAGAGGGGCGGACTAGCGATGGAGCGATGAGGATTGAGCGAGAAACATCACAGGGTGGGAGTGAATGGAACCGCCGTCGTCCTCGGCGCACGGTCGATAACGCGCGCGCGCCAGTACACGTTGTTCCGGTTTCGGGTGCGTTCGCTGTGTGTACCTCTTGCCTGACCAGACGGCAACGATATTATATCATTTGAAAAAAATAACTCGAACCATAAACAAAAACGCGTATCGTTCGCACCGGCGACGGGCTGTCTCTCTCTCTTTCCACATCTCACCGTCTCCTTCGCCCGTTTTGCCATCACAACATTTACACACACACACATAATATTATAGGACTATCTTGTATACACACGTGACGGCGACGACTATGCGATCGCTGCACGCCTTCCCGGCGCACCTACGTCAGAACCTCGTCCCGTCGTGACCACCCGCGCGCGCGCACACAAAAGTAAAAGGCCATCGCTGACACAGCACACCGACGACGCTGCCACCGCCGCCGCCGTCCCGAGGGTTGTAAGCCGCTGCAAACAATCGGAAAAACCCTATGTCGCCGTCCCAGATGCGTCCCGCCGTGGTGTCCATCGGCCGACCGCCGTCGATCCGGTCGCCGGTCACCGCACTGCTGCTGCTGCTGCTGGCCACCGCGTTGCTCCCGAACGCCGTCCTGTCCGTAGAGTCGTCCACCGATTCGAAACGTAAGTATACTTCCGGTTTTATGGATTATCTATGATTATGACGATAATGAATTAAGTCCACTCCCTACGGTATCACGAGTGAAATTGTACGTCATAATATTTCAAAATTGAAATTTTCACCGACCACAAAACGATATTGATATTAAATTATTATTATTATTATTTTAAACGACGTGTCTCTCATTATGCGTTCATGGAAGCATATTATAACATATTGGTTATTCTCAAAATCAAAATTATATATTTTTATTAGGAAAATAACTAAATTTTAATGTGCAAGTACTTACTTACGGTTTGTATTTTGATTTTTTCAATTCAAAATTATTATTAAGTATACCTACCTATCTAGTACCTACGATAATGATGAATAATTTATGAAATTCAAAATTAACAATTTATAAACGACAAGTATGATAATTATTTAAGTTAAAAAAATGTATTTGTATTTTATATTAATTCTAAAACACATGATGAATTAAAAAATGTGTCATATAGGTATTATTAATATGTAGTTTTAAGCTCAAATTTTTGAAATAAAAATTCCGTGCGTCATAATTACGCGACGTGATAACTATAGATAAATATTAAAATAATCTCATTATAGATCTTGTAAAATGTAAGCTTTTATTTATACGCCCCCGAAAAAAAAAACACTCTATTTTAATATTTTTTTAGTACATATTATATATTATATGCATACGTAAATGTTGCACACTCGTCCTGGCGATCTGCAAGCGGGTTTTCAACGACAATAAACGTAGTAATAATATTATATTTTATTATAATACCTCTATAGAATATGTTATGGTAAACAATTTTATTATTTGTTAATTTGTTATACCATCGTTAATGTCACCGTTCACATGCCGTCGGCTCTGCGTCCGTAGACTTTGTGCAGTCTATTATTGTTATAATATAATCTACTGGCTTTATCCCAACGATTTTTCCCCATCATTGCCCAAAGCGGGCTGCGGGACTCGAGATATACGTCTGATAATATAATATAATGTTTTGTGGTATTTTCATGGGGATGGAATGGATCAAGACCGACAAAAATATATTTATGTTTTTATTATTTTCATATTATTTTCAGGCATTATAGAATTATTATTATTATTATATAATATTTTAATACGCTAGAATTACACCGGTGACGTAGAAATATAAGAGAATATCGCAGGAATTGATAAGATTAATGTAAATCTGTTATGATATAAAATTATTTTATTCAAACTGTCTTAATTTCACTGTACCACACGTTATTATTTTAATATTGGTATCGGTACTTACGATTTTTTGTTGATTCTACCACGCCATATATTATTTGTGCTGCAGCCGTCCTCGAAATTTCGGGAAAATTGAAAAATGATTCCATTGTTCTCTGTGAATGTATTATGTACGTTATCTTATTATAAATTTGTAACCGACGTGCATTAAAGTTATAGTTCATATGAAGGTTGCTGTGAAAGTCTAAAATATCATATACCCACGGCATCAGCATTCCAAACTTATACGTAGGGCTATAAATTTAATGAACTATAAATTCAAAAAAAAAATATCAAAATTTAAAAAGTATAAAAATCTAATACATTTTACTAAAAAGGTAAAAAGTTTTGATTGACGAAAATTCATAAAAATGAAAAACAACGTTATTAAAACGCAAAAAAAATTTGATTCAAACTATATCCTGTAACTACTTAGGTATATATTTCTTAATCAATCTATGTTTTACGCAATGAGCTAAAAATAATACATTTTCCTACAAATATTCGTAGACCTAGCTGGAGCTTAAGATGACGAATTGTTAGTAACCCAACTCTGCTATAACCCCCTAAATTCATGACTTCACCATTGGTCAACTACGGTGCAGGCGATAATGTATCGGAGATGTCAAAATAACATAAATGTTTATATGGGGTAAATATTATTAATGAAGTTAAAATATGCCTCAAAAACAACAAAATAAACATTTATATGTAACTAAAATTTCAAAACTGCTTTGTGAAAAACGTATTGGTTTTGTACTCTGACATTTTCGTGACTGTGCAGAAAAACAAAATATATGGTAATGCAGTAATGCTACAAATCTTCTACCTTGTAGTCATTATAATAATAACCAAGTTTAATAACTACCTCATATAGCACCTAATCGAATATTTTGGTGTAATATGTTATATGTTATTATGATAACGTGCGTTAAACACATGGTTTACGCGGAAAACGGTACAGACGGAGTAATAAGAGCAGTGTACCTTGATAATGTTATTTCGGTATATTACAATAATAATTATTGTTATGCGCTGCGGAGTTGCTTCTGTGCCTATCTAGCTGCGCAAAAAAATAATAAGTGTTATAGTTCGGCCCTTATTCCGCATCGTGAACACGTTGGGCAATATAATCCGTCATCCGAAACTGAGGAATAATTCTATTAGGTATTATTATTGTTAATATCATACTGAAGTAGTTTCACTAATGATTTTATCCAATTAGGATGCAAATATATAATAATACCTTATAATTATATAACGACTAAAAAAAAAAAAAAAAAAATTGAAAACTGTGCTAAGTCGTCGTTGTTCGTGTTCATATGGCGAAAATTATTATTGAGCATTTCCATCGTGTTTGTATAATAATGTTATGAGCCCGAGAATACTAATTCCTATGCACAAACTAATTTGATGCGTAAAATGCATTTAATTTTAAGTCCCAAACAGCTCACAAATAATCACGTTGAACATTTTTAAAAAACAATTGTCATTTTAACGGTTGTTTGCATAAAATATATTAAAAGATGGACTAAATAGGGTAGATATCCATAATAAATTACAACAAATATAAAAATCAAAGTAATAATAACAATTTTATAAATATTAAAAAGAATAAAATTTTAAATTTAACATAATATATGGTCACACAGTAGCGAATCTCATAAAATCTAATCTTAACAATTCGTGAATTCGTGGTAATATTAGCAGTGTACGTACATTTACACTCATCCGAGGGTAGAGTATTTTAAATAATTTAGGTGTAAAAATTGACATAGAATATGTTAAATCAGGAAAAAGAAATTATCGATCCAATAACAAGAAAAAATATTATAATGTACGTATTACGATAAATTATATTGGCACTTTGTATATATAGGTACTGAGAATAACATAAATACGACGGAGAAAAAAATGCATTTATTTTACAGCCCTTGTAAAGTTGTTCATTATATTATATTATGTTATAAAATTATAAATTAGGTACTTATCTGTAATTTATTATCAATGGCGAAGGTATTTACGAATGTTTTCATAAATGCAATTATTTTTGAAATGCATTTTCTTTTTGACCAGTTTAGATCACACGATTTCTAGATTCAGCCTCTCCTCCCCCAGTGTTTGAAATATGTATAATATGTGCATCACTAACTATGATGTGTTATGAATTGAACATAATATTATGATATGTCTGGTCCGCTGAAACATTCCGGTCTATATCAGTGGCTCTAAAACTATGGTATACACTGGCACGTATCATACCACTAGTGGTACGCAAAAAGCCGTGTGGTATAATATATTTATCATGATTTTTGGAATGTAATTTTATATTTTGTCGAATCACTCTTGTAAATGAAATTTATTATTGTAATAATTGTTTTGGTCGGAAGGTCGGCGCCCGGCGGAATCAATATGTAAAAAAGTTCGGCGGAGTCGATACACGCGATACAATCAGTAGATTTTTTACTGATAAAAAGTAATTTCGGCGCAATTGACGTGCACTCCTTTGAGTAGTCTTATTTTTAGGCAATTACCTAATGTGGTCCATGACTGACTCGTTATATAAACTAAACAATTTTCAGAACCACTGATCTATTAAAATTTAAGTATAATGACATGAACGTATTTTTCTCATAATTCACGAATTCTACCCAGGGGAAATTAATATACGACACACGATGATGGCTGGTACATTGGTGTACAGCATATACTATAATAATATATCGTTGATATCGGAACGGACTACACGCTTCAAACCGGAGGTAATGACCTACACGATTGTGTGTGTGTGTGTGTGTTTCCAATTGAAAGTCTGATCGGTCGTAGGTACAATAGTAAATAATAATACACCTGCAGTATGATATTGTGCCTGCAACAACACGCACGGCTCGAATCGCGCATGAAACACCCTCTACAGCGACGCACACGCCGTGTGCCGTAGACAATGATCGACGAGAGACCAGCCACGCAATTTCTTTCGTATATAATACTATTATATTTCATTACAAAGTAACATAATAATAATTATTTGAGGCAGCTATTATCATATAATACATAACACCGGCACGCATTAAATGGGAGGATTGACTAATTTATCATCAACATGTTTTGGGGGTATGATGAATAATAACAGTAATATTTTCGTCTATCGGCGTTGTCATTGTGGCGTTATCACCTATATACATAATTATAAGCATTGATAATAGAAGATTGACTCTTCTATCTATGGTTATAAGAGGACGACGCACACTATAATCATACGTTGTTCTCTCTCTCTCTCTCTGAAACCCACTCGTGACATATTTATAGCAAATTTGCGTTCAAAAGAATTAAATCATGTTGTGTTGAATATCATAGTTTTGTTATATTTTGGCATATCGATCTATTCTATTATATATTATACCATCAAACTCCAATTAGCTTAGAACGTTATATTTGCTTGCAGTACGTTAACTTTTTTTTACGGAAATTTCATTTTCATCACAAGTATGGTAAATATTTTTATTCAACATCGTTGATGTATTTCACAGAAAAATATTGAAATATCGTAAAAAAGCCAAGCTATACAATCACACGGATAGCAACACTAGATCGCACGTTCTGTGCTGAACGCAAATAGTATTAGGTACTGTGTAGTTGCGCGTAATAGGCAGTGGATACAGAAAACAAATATCGCGCCGACCTTCTCTTAAGTAATAGGGTTGTTGGGTATAAGATTTCAAGTGAATAATTTTAGTAAGAGTGTGCATCGTCATCGAGTGAGAAATATGATGATCATGTAGTGTTTGGTCGTATAGAACATAGGTCTGCGGGCTATGCTCTCACACAAGTAAATAATAGGTAAATGAATATTAGACATCATATAATATTAAAAAACTTCAAAGTTCGATTAAACAATATATTATTTTATGTTTCGTTTAGTACCCCTCCCAACCCCACCCAAAAAAAAAAAAAAAAAAAAAAAAATGTACTTGAATATTAAAATATAAATCATTGTAAGTATAGATACTATACAATATATTTATTTATTGGAACAAATAATTGGAGTCCTGCGGTGTAATGAACGTCGTTATATTGTTATTGTTATTGCTATTGTTACTATTATTATCATAATTATTATTATCGTTATTATTTAATATGATTTTAGATCTGATTGTAATATAGACACTTATTACAAAATCAAAAGAGGAATATTATTGGAGAAAATAGCATCCGATTTTCAATATTTATTTTATGATCTTAGGCACAAATTATGTCAAAATTTAATTTTTAATCTTCCATTTATATATTACATATACCTAGGTAAATTATCATGATAAATAGTTTCTTGGAATTGAGCCTTACTTAAAATAATTAGGCCACTGAGTGGAGGTGGCCAACTGTGAAGATAGTTCTCGTGCCAGCCAAACCGACGTACCTAGCTTCGTGTGCAATAATGTAATAGTAGAACAACAAAATAATTAAATTGTTTTTTAGTAATTTGCCATTACTCATTACTTATATAAGTGGCTTAGTGTAGCAATTTCTCTCAATCGTATAATCTTTTTGCAAAAATATATTCGTTACAAATTACAATATTTAATATATTTTAATATATTTAAAATATTAAATTACAATACCTCTACAAAATATGAATTGTCGAATTTGTTCCATCTCATTGTAGATATTATAAATTGTGAGTGGGTAAAGCCCCTCACAAGCTATATATTTAAAATTAAAACCCGGACTAAATTCTGGCTTAGTATCCGAGTTTTATTAACTTGATCCCTCGATCCGTTTTAAATTCTTAAATCACATGATGTTATACTTAAAGCAGTAATATATCAATACGACTATACGTAGGGAATATAATAAGAGTTGTTTAATTTTTTACCAATCTATTTCAAACGGAATTTTTGTTTACGTGTTTATAACATTATAATGATTTATTTATTGTTATCGTTGTACAATGATAACTAGCACTAATTTGTCTGTGCTCAATGTCCTGTCCAATTGTTAGACTATAAGGTTATAAATCTTGATAGATAGGTATACCTACTTTATATTGTAATGATGAGATGGAAACGAAACGATTTTTCCGATTTCCTTGTAGTGCTCTAAAACAATCGAAATCGAGATTTAAACCTACATTTACGAATCTGCCGTTATAAATTACGATTGTATCATACCTACACACGCGCGGATAGAGAGCAAATGTTTTTTTTCCGCACGGAACGAATCCGTCATTATTTAGGCGATCGGTATATTTTCACGAACCCGTATATTTGTAAAATAGGCATGTCGATAATTGTCATGATTGCCACGCGGTTTTCGAAAATAAAATCGAAAAAAAAAGCAATACGGACATTATTGACCGCGGTACACCCATCTTTTCGTGTGTTGTACTCGCAATGCAGCTATAATGTCATCGACTTTCGAAATTTCGAATAATTTACGCGCGGTAAATGGCAACCCATCGTATAATCCGACATTCACAAATTAATTTTTTTTTATATATAATATATAGAACCATTCAATTCGACACGAGTACGTTTTTTATGTTATTAGAATATAATTATAGTCATATTATATCACACGGCTAAATTCTGACGATATGGTGAACATAATATAATAGTATTATGCACATCACGGATCCAAAAAAATTGAGGGGGCTTAGTTAATCTTCAACATATTTTGTTCAACGGAGCTATTTTTGAGAAGTAGGATGTTCAAACGATGGAATGAATCATGATAATCCTATGAGGATTGAGACGAATGAAATATCATAAATATAAATGCACAACATATAGGTAATTATAGTACTGCAGTTTGAATTTGCTGAACAATTTTGCTGTTAATATTTTATTAAATAATATCGTGTTTGCTGAAAACATTAATATGAAGCGTTTTCAAGTTCACATATTAATATCAACCGAAGTACCTATAAATACAAAATAATAGGTGTACATAACATACGCTTCGTGGGAGGACTCGGAACCGCATTTACAAAAATCCAATTCAAAACCACCTGTCATGCAGCGTGTCTCTGATCGCTGTATGCCTGTATATATACTGCATTTACCTATATATTATTATTATTATTTTGTTTTTTTAACGTGGTAGGTAATATTATATATATAAAAAAAAATTAAAGTCACGTGTTTATGGTTTTATTACCATCATTATAGAACGGAGCACAACATATTTCGTAATACACCTACCTACAATAAACATATAAACAATAAAAATTATATTATTGTAGGTACGCATTATTTTTTTTTTTTTTTTGTTTACGGCTGCCCGAATGACGACTATACGATGATGATGATAGTGTTTTTTGCGCGTAACTGCATGCTTGTTTATAGTATTTAAAATGTTACACTTTAGACATTTATTTTTTGATTTCATATTTGAAAATATTAAAAAAAAAATCGAGTATACATTCATGCCAAGTTATATGGCTGTGTTAGACTTTGTCTCAATATTCTATTTTATTGTCATAATATAAAAATACTTATGTAACATAAAAAAGAAAATGAAACCTAAACAAACTTCAGCCACGAAGCCCTGTCATAGATGTTGGTATCATAGTTGGTAATATTAAATTCCATTTAAAGAATATTGTTCTTAAACACATTATTTTATGGTTTATATGACATATAATATGACGTGTGATCCCGTTGGTGCGTGACACTATATGCACAAAAAATCCACGAAATGTGATTGATGCCATTCATATTATGCGTACATATTATATTGAACGTCGTATCACAATAATTACTATATTAATATGTATTACGTCTAATAATAATAGCAATATGATTATTTTGTAGTAGACGCGTCTCAAACGTCAAAAACAGCATCCCTGCAGTAAAAATGCATTTCGAATAGCGTTTTAATTAACGCATAATATAGTTTTATATTATTATTATTATAATAATATACTACCCGAGAGTGGTGTGATGTACACCTCGAGAACACTTCCGAAGGTCGACTTGTAGAACGCATAAGGTAATAATAATATATTTCGTTATACAATGTAAAACGTCTTCGGGAAACATTATCCAATTGTCATTAGCTCCGAATGAACGTTTTACATGATCATATTATAATATACAATATGGATATAAGCGCATGATGGGTACTGGCAGGCGCATCTCGATGATTAACCGCGGGGTTTGTGGGTACAACTGCGCTGAATATACTCAACCCGACGTGTTTGGAATTTTAAGATATTGTATAATATTATTATAATACAATGTATGATGTATACTATTATTTATACGTCTAAGCTATACAATGTAATAGTAATACAATATCGAACGCCTGCTGCTATTATTATTATTATTATTATTGAATATATATCAGCGGACATCAATGGCGTGTTATCCTTGTACAGAGAGTAGGTACAAAACAATGATGGTTGTTAACACTATATAACGCGGTCCTTTGTGTGCGTTTTCCTTAACAGTTTTAACGTATACCTGGATATTAGAATGGAAATTTAAACGAAATTAAATAAAAACAAAACAAGAAACGGATCAAGATATGGTGGCGGCCGACAGCAGTATGTCGATAGGTACATATTTCAATATAATATTTTAATACTATAAGAAGATGCGTAAGAATAATTCAGTTCGTTTATTATGGGGTTTTTTTTTTTTTTAATTCGAACCTATTATTTAAGACTTATAGGAGCAATATATGTATACGTATATTATTATGTATATTATTATGTATATTATATTTTATTGAATTGCGAACAGTGCGCGTGTCTGCAAATACGTATATTTTATAGTAATAATATGAACTCATAGGTTCGACAAAATAAGTGTTAGTTATCTCTAATTGTATTTCACCAGCAGATCGTGGGGCACGTGGGAGGAATAAGACTGCGCAGTATCTGCAATCTTCCCACATTAAAATTCCATTAAATATTAATAAATTTAAACGGATAAATGAGTGGTATTAAATTTATAGGAACATTAAAAAAAAATGTGTAGAAGTATTTTTAATTTAAAACAGTTTTTAATACATTGTATGTGAAAAACATTGCTATTTACAATCATGTATTTTTGACGAAGATAAAATTGCAATGTATAATTTGTGTTCAAAATATTAAGTTCTCTGCAGTTCACATTGTACCTACACGCCTATCTAGAGACAGTAAATTGTATGTATAGGTTAGGTACACATGTGCGTAGTTATAGATATGTACCTTATCATAATTTATAGTTTCACAAAAAGAAAAATCCATTACCGTTAATAATGGAAATATTATATAGTGTAATGGAATCTTTTGGTCGTAATACTTTGAGTTTCTCGACTGGCTTGTATCCGAGACTCGACTTATTCTTGCACTCGAAAGTAGCTATAAATACGCATATGTGATATACGTATAAAATAGTGCTCAACAAATTTCGCGGGTTACCCTTAAGCGCGCTTACTATTTAACTCACTTCTTATTTAAATTTTAAAATAATAATTATTATTATAATATGATACCTATATTATATTGTTCACACTTTTGTAGACGAACACACAAAGGTGGAAAAAATAAGGTCAATCTACAATGTGTAGAGATTAGATTGACATATTCTTCCTATGTGTTTTATATTTTTGAAGAAATTTGATAAAGATTCGAAATTCGAACGCACGCGCTCTTATAATATCTATAATTTTTTTTAAATTTCAACTGTCAACCATTTGCAGATTTGAATTTTCTTGCTTTGACGTATAAAAGCAGTCCGCTGTAGCTAGTATCCAAGGAAAGTATTTAAATTTCATAGTGATATACCTATAATATAATTCGTGCATTCGAGTACAGATGTTTCGCGTTTACATTAAATAAACAGCACCGGTACATGCAAGGACGATACTTAAAAATATTATTGAGGACGACTAAGTAAACAACATAATAATTAACCCGTACATTTTATTATTTTAATATGTAATACATAATATGTAGATGATACCTATGGTGCCCGTTGTGTTCTGGCCGAGTCGGTTAGATATTGTCTGGTTACGCATTGTCCTCCTTTTATTTATTTATTTTTATCTTTCTCGTATTTTAATTTAAATGTGAAATTTAATGAATATAAAATCACTTAATTATACTTCCCGGTCCGTGAATTTTATTGTTGATGGGTATAATTTGTATTAATTATTCAAGTGTTATTTTTAGCAGAACTAAAAAGTAGAAACAAAGTAAAAATAATATTTATCTGAATATTATGTATAAATATAGTTCGTTTGTTCAACAGATGAGAGATAATGGAACTTTGGGCCCACCTTAATGTGTTACGGGGCCTTAGGGTGAATATTTCTTGTCGTCAAAACAAAAATAATAATATGAATGCACCACTGATGCCTTTATGTTAAATCGTGTTTAGGTATACGAATAGGTTATGATGAGGTTAACGACTATGCAGCACGATGTTAAGTACTTATAGTTATAGGTGCTTAAATGTATATTATTATAGTATCGCTGGTCCGATATTGTCTCGCGAACACCTCAGCTGCATGATAATATCTATTATTCGATTGAATAATTAATATAATGCAATCATTAACAATTATTATCCGTAATACAATCAATGTAACAATATACGTAAATATATGTATGTAGGTAGTACATAATATAGAAGTAGGGCTGCACTATATAGAGCCTAATTTGACCTTGTTTCTTCGCGTTCAGCTCTCACTCCGCCAGCCATATAGGTATAGATAAGTGAAAGGATCTTTCGTTTTCTCGTGACCACCGCTAAATGTATATATAATCATATTAACTGCATATATGTATAATACGCGTTATGTGCATTATTTTGACAGATACTTACGCTGCTGCAGGGCAACAAATTACGAGTAATATAATAATTATAACGTGTAAGTTATGTACAGCGAAAATTGTACAGGACACAACGTGCAATCGTTGATTTTTCTATCGAATTTGCCAATTATATATTTAATATAGTTACTACCTTGAATGAAACACGTAAAACGATATTTATCATTTAAATGCTATACTATACCTGAGGATTTCTACTCAATTGAAAACCACGCGGCTAATATGTGTTAACACATTATTCATTAAACGTTTCTGTTTGCACTTTTTAAGATACCGAACCGATTTCACCTGGTAATTGATATTAATCCGCATTTATAATATTTTGTAAAAATTGTCCGATTCTAAGAAATTCTATATCCAATATTTAATTTGTTTTATATTTTTGTAAAATCACTTTAAAAGACTTAATTTATTATATCCTTAGTATAAACGTTTTAATAACTGAAGTATTACTCGTTTGAATTTCAAATAAGGTACCTACATACCTTATTCGATTAATAAATATTAACGTTAAAAAAAAAAAATGATCCACCAAATAATTTACAGTTATAAATAGTGGTTCTCATTTGAAAATCAGAAATTTGTATCACCACACTCCTTTGATAGTACAAAAAATCTAAAAAATTTGAAAATACTGTCTTTGAGTATGTATATGTTTAAAAGTTCCAAAAATCATAATTTGAATAAATTCATTATAAAATTAAAAATAGGGTGAGCGTGCTTAAGGGTGAACATCCCTATATATTTATTCCTAATTTTAACTCGATCGAAAACCACATGAATAAACTATTATTGACGATTGACTTTACCACGATAATTGCAATTCTTTGTTAATTTGTTCGACTTAGGTTTTTCTTTAGGAATTAAATAAAAAAAAATTTTAAATTGAATAGGTCAAAAAATATACCAATTCGCCGCTATTTGCAGTACCTATTTTTTATTTTATTTATTTTTTTTTTTTTTTGGGGGGGGGGGAAGAGACTTTTGAACGTTTGTTTTTTCTATACAGGAAAAATGTGTATACCTCCCAAGTATATAAGTCATAATATGTATTTCGAAAATTGTATGTCAGTTATTATAGTTTTTAGTTTTAGTTATTTTTTTTAAAATTACAGTGACAATTTAAAATTTTATGACGTGATGATTATAATTATATGCATATTATTATTTTTCCGTATAACTTTGAAGCTATGGATGATTATTAGGACTATAAAATAAAACAATAGGTATAATGTTCATCGTTATTGACTAATATGTGTTCCAAATATTTAATCTTTAAGACCTGTTTATGACTTTATAAAAGGGTAAACAAAACTTTAAAAATGAATAACTTCTTATGAACACTATAAATAAACTTGACAACAAATTCAGGATATTATTTTTTCAAATGCAATAGTATTTATCACTTCTTTAAAATTTATCAAAATAGTAATAAATAACACATGTCACACATCTATCCTGCTCTGAAATAAGCGAAGCGAATTGAGGGCCCGATGCTCGGTCTTTTTACAATTCTGTCAGTCAGTTTTTCATCCGTAGTTGTATAATACGAGTTAAGTGTATTTATTGTGTAGACCTTGAAAATTACAAAAAATCCGACCTGATCGAAAACACAGGAAAAAAGCATGGGCATGTGTGTACGTTTACTCTGGAATAACAATATTGTTTTATAAATTGTACGCTATTATCATTATTAACAGCGTTGTTATTATTTTAATATTTTATATATTCTATCAGTATATCGCTCTACGCGTATGATAAGATATTCAAAATAAAGTTCAGCTCGATAAACACAACTTCCAAAATTTAGATAGATTACTTTCATGTGAAAAACACAAATAACATATAAATATATTTTATTGTAGCATACGATTTTTGATTTTAAAATGTGCCCATAGTGATTAATATCTATATTTGACTCATTACGTATTAAAATAGCTGATAAATGATTACCATAATGACGGTTGTCATGAGTCTTACATATTGTTTTAACTCATCCTCCATGTCGCATATTGCAACAACCCTCCATGCGTCTAATCATCATAGCATTTAGCCTAATAAAATAGTTAATATTTACCCGCAGTCCATAAATATTAAAATTCCGTGCGTTATATTAATTTGTAATAATATCAAAATATGTGTTACACTATATATTATGGACATTATTTGGTTTTCATTGTTTGTAATGATTGATATTGAGCAGGTTAATATATAAAATCATCGTCTATCGGATAACGGGAATATTAGGTATTATTATGAATATAATGGATATATTATCATATTATTTTATTTTTATTGGCATTTATTAATAATATTATGATTTATTATTACACTAAACTTACTATTTTTATCGTAGAAAATCTGACATTCACCGTTTTTAAGAATTTAAGATCTGTATCTTATGGTTTCACGTTTTCGATATTTATAATAAGTATATAGTTATTGAGAAAGAAAAGGGAAACGATTGTGTGCAATAATACTTTGAGTTTCAACATCATAGATTGTTGTTCGTTTCAATAATGTTGTACTAAGTCTTTTGAGACAATACAAGCATCAGAATGAATAAATTATTGTCTTAGGTAACTATATCGCTTGTAGCAGTTATATGCATTATGTGCAAATATCAAACATGTATCTATGTACGAATGAACGAGGTACCTCCTACTTGATTTGGAAATTTTATCGATGAATTTGTTCCAAAATAATATTTAATTTAAAAGCTTCATAACACATACGTCATATTTTGTGGTTGTTTACAACAACATTGTACGTACTTAGTCTTTTGAGACGGTATTAAATTGTCAGAATGAATAAATTATGTATTTTGGTAACTATACTGTCGTTTATTGTTCTATTCACGATCGGACAATATACAGACATCGAATGTGTGTCTATATATTCGAGGCGTACCTATTTGAGAAATTTTATCGATGAGTTTGTTCGAAAATAATTACTTTTTAAACATCATAATATACTCACACATCATATCTCATATTATATATTTATATATTGTATATCGGTTAGGTTAACGAAAAAAGACTAGATACATTTTATAAATGTTGGTATATACACTTGTTATTGTTTAAATATAATGTATCGTTATCGAAGTAACTATTCAACTATTGTATAAAATCAAAGCCACTAAAACATATACGTATTATAAAACATTCAAAACACAAAACTCATCTTCGTAAAATTGGCAAACATCTACGGGTTGGGATATTGTATTATTGTTGTAAATGTATCGAAGTATATATAATGTGTAACATTATGGCTTGACAATCTTTTTTATTCTGCGTGAGGTATTACATTGCCAGTTCAAAATATGAACCCACGAAGGCTAGTTGTAAAAATAATATTTCGATAACTATAATTAATTCTATATCATGTATTCATATATATGTATATATATCATGTTTTGGAGACCTTCTACTCTTAAAAATTTAACAAAAAAAAATTATAAAAAATACTCCAATATTGCTTGCAAATTACCCATCTCAAAATCACATATTTGGAAGGAAAATTAAACATTTAATTTTCAAACTATAATATAATATATAGTGTCACCTCTTGAAATGTCAAATATAACTGTTTATACTTATTAAATAATTTTTATATTTTATATTATTCCATTATTCCATAATAAATGCGTATAAACAGTAAAGTACTAAATACTAATCGATTTCGAATTGAGAACATCAAGTAGGTACTACTCGATTTTCGAAAACATTTATTTAAATATTTTATTTTTTTCATATTTTTATTATCATGATATTAACTTCTAATAGTAATATAGAGGTGCATTCACTTGATATTATTATTATGTATTTTAAATAGAGTAGGTGGTTGAATGGCAATTCACCAAATGACCTTGAAATTTAATGACATAATTCGAAGGTTATCTTATTCAAATTTCTTCGTGTATTTGAATCCCGGAACGTCTCGTGTCTTAACAATATAACTTTAATGTACATAATAAGAAAATGAAGACTATATTATTTTCAATTGAAAATTATTCACATCCTGCAATCTTTATTGTAATTAATGGTTTTGTATATTGCTATTCGGATGATGGTCATAAATAAAATTACAAACTTTAGTGTTGCTCGTATTGATAATGTTATATTATTGTTATTGTTTTTATTATTCGAAACAATACATCAATAGTATTAGTACCTAATTATTAAGACTTAATAATTAAAAACAGAATTTATTAAAAACATGTTCGCTTCTGTAAGTAACATATCAAAAATATAGACTATTACGTTATATTTTTTATGTGCCCACTCACACCTACTTTTAAAGTTTCAAAAAAGACTTTAACGCTTTATACGACTTGTAATATTACTATAAATATTGAACATTTATTTATATTATGCACTTCAGTGATCTTGATTTAATTTTTTTTTTTTGTAGTTATTATTATTGTTTTAGTATTTAATTGCATATATTTTTATTAAATACAGTGTACCGGGTGGCTGGTACACTATGGTAATAATAGACAGTATAGTATCCCGAGCACCTAGTTTTTTTTAAATTGAAACAAAATATATATTAAATTCAAGTAAAATGAATTATATCCACAGTATATAACTACTGTGTGATGAAAATATTTCTATATAATTAGATTTAATTCAAAGCGCTTAGTTCTGCTATGCATCAAATCATAACTTATGATTTAAAAATAAAGCTCATAGCTTAGAGTGATTATTATATTTAATACCACAATAAAATACATTATTACGTATAGATATAGGACCTATATATAACCTATACTATAGGTATATGCAGTATGTCTACAATATTTTTTAGATTAATCAGTACACATGGAAACGTATAATTTAAAAACACTGATGGATACTCTTGTAGTACTTACCTACTCTTGTCTCTTGTGCTCTTGTACTTATGTTCATACAAACATATTAATATAATCAACCGATTATAATTTATATTGTGTCGACTTAACTGCTAAACATTCATCAACGAGGGAAATATACGTATAATTTATTATGTTTACGCGTGCGTTGTGAATATAATAATATAATATCATAGTTTTAAAACGTTTTTATCGGTATATTTTATTGAATTCTTGGCTGGCGCAGTAAGGTACGACAAAACATATTAACGCCCTAGTATTTTACACAAGTTTTTTTAATATAATAAACTATACACATGCACAAATGTTTCTTTGAAATTTAAAATGTCTGCATAGGTTTAAAATGTCTTACATTTAAAAATATCATAATTTATAAAGTTATTTGCTTCATAAATATTGTATAACATATCTGTAAATCCATTATAAATTTTTAAATACACCAGTGAAAGTACAGTTTTAATTTTGTAGTATTTATTAATTAATTGAATTCATACAATATAGTTAAGCCACGTGAATGAGAATAAAGGGAAATAAATGAAATAATTACACTCTTAAAATATCAAACGCTTATAAGGCCCTAACTAATAAAGGGTAATATTTTAAAGGCCACATTGAACTTCGCGTTTTTCAATATTTTGATCACAAAATGTATTATATGTCTTAGAAAAATAATACTATTTTAAACCAGCTAGGTATATCAAGTAATATAATTTTTAAATTTTATAGAATCGCAGAAAATTTGAAAAAAAAAAACATTAATAGAAGGATTTCTGGGTATGGCGTAACTGAATTCTTGTGTTCATTTTAAATTCCTAAAGTAACGGCCTGATATAAGTTTAACCCCGACCCTGATACAATGATACATATTGTGATTTAATGTATCGTAGTCGTATAATGTTCTCTGAAGTGTAGATCATCACTGTCGGCTATATAATTCCAGATCAGTAATATAGTTCATGATAATATTTTTACCGCCTATACGTATAAGATGGTTAACAAAAGGGGCGGGTTTTAACCCGTCACCTGTCTCGAACGTGGTATGAGGAGAAAATCTCAAACTGTGTGATAATATTAATGGCAGGCAGGAACGTATATTATAATATATTAACCAGACTGGCATGTTTGGAATATCATATTTACGTATAGAACGTGTTATTAATAATACGTAGTTCAAAAACAATACCACCGTCGTTGGGGGTGTGAGGGCTTTAGAACGTAATATATCATATTATAACGAATTATATATGACTACCTAGATCACAAAATCATCCGTCAAACGATGTCCGTGTTACACCCGTCACTATTTAAACGAAAATTTAACAGCAATAATTAATCGTGCCACGTGTTATAAATTATAAAAAACAATCTTCGGTATAATAAATAATAAAAAGATGCGCATTGAAATTGTTTTATTGTCTTAAAAAGTTGAAACTCGTTGGTATTAATTAAAGGAAGGCGATACTATAAAATGTTTTATTTTATCTCCCACTCTCTGTTTAATACTTATAACAACTACCTATAATTGGTCATTGGTCAATTACATCGTGTTCAATTTTATTTCGATATTCGAGTACCTAAGTTTAGGTTTTTTTTTTTTTTATTATTATTATTATTTTTAATTTAGCAAAGAACTTAAAGGCAGAGAAATTTTCAAAACTCCCAACGTTGAACTATTTAATCGTTTTTCTCCCTTAAGTGTCTTTCAAATAATGTGTGTCATTTTTTTCAGGGCATGTAATATGCATTAAAAATCCATTTTTTAACAGTTTTTAAAGCAATTACCTAAATCTGGGCATTTTTTTATAATTGATAAAACTTGTATGGCATAAAATATAACATGACATAAAAACTCAAAATATATATGTATGTAATATGCAATTGAAGGTTAAAGAGTTAGCGGGAGGTTTTCATTTATTTTTTTCAGAAAATCAAGAAGGGATTAAATAATTTATTATGTACTCTTCTTTGGTGGGGACTTTGACCACTACTCATATAATTTACAATGATACGCCATTGCTACTTTTGGTTCATATTATACATAGTGTATAAGTACTATACAAGTTATCATTATATGTATGACTTTGCCGACTACCAATTCGTAATTTTCCCATCGGATATCTTATTATTATAAAAATATATTATAATAAAAGCGTATTATTATTACTTTTGCTCTGTACTCTGCAGTTGCAGTAGACGCGCGTGCATTGCACACAGGATTCGCGCTTGGGTGGGCCGCCGGCGGAGGACAGAATGTACTCGACGACGGAGAAAAATGATTTCACCCGTGAAAACTATATACATATTTATATATTACTATTGTTTTCTATGACGTATCGTATGTTATAGTATTACGCACTGGCAGCCGGTCACTATATAAATATACATATTATATGAAATACAAGCTGAGAAATTGGAAGCTTATAATACTCGTACATATATACATACATCCATATATACATATACATTATACAATATAGGTATATTAGACATTATATACAATATTATATGTATAGTACGGGGCCAGTATTCGCTGACGACCTCAGCTGCATAACAATTAATATATAGGATGTGTATAACATATTTTATAATATATATATATATATATATATATATATATATATATATATATATATATATATAATTTATATATAATTTATATATATTGTCACGTGGAACCGTCAAATCGAATATTAAACCAGATAAAACAATATATTATTTATAAGGTAATTATTCCAGATGGACGGTACGGTGAGAGACTGATGGCCTCTGAAACTGTCAAATCGAATATTCAACTAAATAAAAAATATATATCACGAGATCTCTACACTATTCCAGGTTGACAGAACGGCGAGAGACTGCAGATTTCGGTGTTATGACATTATATATTTTGTCTCTGGAACGCATACAGGTGGGTCAGACTCAGACCTATATATTATAGTCAGAAGTCTTTTATATACTGCACGGCACCATGATCGTCTCAAGACGTCCGCCATCGGTGTGGATTCTTGTAGCACTAGAAAAAAATTGTGCAGCAAAAAATGTCTGCCGAAAATCAAACAGTGTTTCACACACCTAATATCACATTATATCATCGAAATCCCCCTCTTTTTTTATCTTATAGTATTATGAATTATGGAACAAGTTGTTATTATAATATGTCTTCAGACAACCATTGATTTGCAGATTTCTCTGTCTCTGTGAAATGTCTGTGAGTTTGGCTGCTGATCCATTCACTCGTTATTGTTTGCTATATATTAATAATAATAAGAAAGAACTCTTATAGTTAAACTAAAAATTAAGAACATTAACTGCAGTGCAATTTTCACAGATATTACAATGTAAATGTGCAGTATAGTAGATGATCATTATTTTGCTAGACTTTAAGTTTGA
This sequence comes from Diuraphis noxia, assembly GCF_037042655.1. Lineage (NCBI taxonomy): Eukaryota > Metazoa > Arthropoda > Insecta > Hemiptera > Aphididae > Diuraphis > Diuraphis noxia. The sequence goes on along the minus strand of NW_028301711.1, from coordinate 100,773,478 downwards.
CAATTGGTCAATTAACATTTATATATAGTAATAAATTAATAAAGCTATGACGACAAAAGATCGCTACAGGTTCTGCTGAACGCGAGTTTATAGCTATATGTTACGGCGCGTGTGGGTGGGTCTGCAGAAAGATAAATAAATAGTGCGCACTGAAGTAATCATTGTGATTAAATTTTAGTATAGGTAACTAGAGGAAAAATTTTCCTCTGAGAAAATTTACATTTGGGAACTAAAAAAACAGCCTTAGGCCAGCCTATTATTCACCACAGCGCATTAATCAAGTACTATATGGTATATATATATGGGTATATATACATTATTATGCAATATATCGCTGTATTATGTATCTACCTATATAATATGATAGATCTGACATCCGCCAATTATAATATATGTAGATAGGTACCTCGGTATATGTGCAATGTGCACGCAGCAATACCTTTATAAATATTACATTATTATGTATACAATCATCGCCGGTTTTAAACTTTTTGTTATTATATTATTATTATTTTTCACTCGTCCACGCATCTGACAGCAGCAAGTCGTGTTTATGCTCATAATAATTTTATATATTATGCAAATACATATTTTAACGTTTTATTATTTTTTCTCTAAGGTGCGCGTTGGTTCGACCGGGTCAACGGACAATAATAATAATATCGACTAGACGCGTTATAATAAATAATAACATATTAAATGTCTACATTGTTTAAGGTACGCCCTCAGGTAAAATGTATTTTTTTTTTTATATAGTCCAGTTAGGTTAGGTTAGTTTTAGTTCAGTTCAGTCAGAGAAAATGTTAATGTAAATTTCTGTGAAATTTACAATAATTACCACTGATATTATCAATTAAATCGATTAAGTGCGTTAGATGTCTTTAAAAATGTTTTTGTGTTTACCCGTTATTCGAACTTTAATATTATTGTTACATACTATTCTAACGGGGACGGCGAACCTTTTTTGTCGCCACCGTGTGAAAATTTCTTAATCAGTTTAAAAAGAATTCACTTGGTACCTAGGTCCTAATAAAAAATAATTTTCATACATTTAGAAATATATTCAAAAACAAAATAAAATATTTATCATAATTTTTTTAATCTACTTTTTAATTTATTCTGAACCTTCCCAGCTACTGAATCATGTTTTCATTTGATTGATGTTCCTATTTTATAATTTTTTATATCAGGTGTGTAAATTAGTTTCAATAAAACAAAAGCAGTTATATTATATAGCTTTATGTATTAACGACCTATTAATGTGTTTCTTTATTTTGATTTGACCGTATTCTCACTGTGGAAAATAAACTTTCACAACTATTATATAATATGTAATGAGCCACATTTTTGTTTTTTAAAGGGTTTGGGAATTAAAGCTTCTAAAATTGTCGAAATAATCAACTCAATCACACTCAAACAAAAAATGTGTCATCTCCTTCAAAATCTTCCTTACTTCCCATACATTTAATTAAATATGTACTTTTTAATCTGTATTAGTAGATAACTTACATTTTCCCATTATATATTTATAAATTAAATTAATACTCAAACGAAATTGGAACAATACCACAAACAGCTTACAGAATAGACTATTGACTTATCATACGTTTTCACACCGACCTTCTATTGCTCTAAACAATCGTTATACCGGTATACTTACTAAAAAATTGTTTTTCTTGCAGCTTTATTATCAAAACATAATAAATTTGAAATACTTGTATTTTTCCGTGGTCACAACCAACGAAGCGGATAGCAGAAATAAACTTTGTAAACAATGATGAGTTGTAGGTATATTACTATTACTCTTTATTACTTCAGGTATTATGCAATAGTACACAAAAGCATCCAAAAATATAATCAGGTTTATATCAGTGACTACTGTCTGAAGTCATCACAAAGTAGAGAGTAAAGCAACAAAAAACCATAAAACAACTGAAAACATTTTTTTTTAAACACCAAAAAAACATTTTCAAAATTATCGTATAAAATTATATAGTAAAATGCCATATAACACTTTCCTAGAGCAAAAAAGCAAAAGTCCCGAACTGTGTACTTATGATTATATCATATATTATTGTGTTATCGTAAACCATCGTGCACAACAGTTTATGAAGCGTTTATGTTTAACTATATAATGTTATATACATTGTACATATTATGTCATTATAATTTCATGTTCATTACAAAAGTTTTTGATTTAACAGATATATTTAAATGAATAAATGTATAACAATTTGATCCTAATTATCGAGTACATAATTAATTTTTTTGACATAGCAAGTGGATAATAATGAAGGATGAAACCTGGTAAAATTTGTCCCACATGAGGTTCCACTAACGAAGTAACGAGAGACTACACGAACATTTGACAGTTATAATATATAGAGTGATTCAGCAACCATGATCGCCACTATTTATTTTCTATTTTAGTAATGAATTTTATCAAAGTTTGATTTCTAGAATTTTCAAGTATAGAGACTAAGGGCCATATTTTAAAATATTTAGATTAGATTTAGGCAAGCCTGGGCATAAACGCGTTAAAAAGTTAAAAGTTAAGTTAATTTTAACTTTTAACTTAACTTTTTAAAATTTAATCTTCATAAACTTAATTTTTAACTTAACTTATTTTAATTGATATAAACTCCATAAATAACGAGTTACTTTTAATCAAATTCGAGTTAAGTTAATTTATAAATAATTAAATAATAAATATAATGAAGTATATAGTTGGCTATATTCTCAAACAGTTTTAGACTTTTAGTTTCCTGAAAAAGTATTCAGAGTACATTCTTAAATACCATGTTATTTTTATTTAATAATTTTAAAAAAATGCATAATACTTGTCAGTTGTCTGTATTAGTGTGTTAATAAATCAAAAGATTGTATTTGTTTCGGCATTTTCAATTTTGTATTTTTTTCATACCTACTACATAATTCTATTAATTCAATACCTATGTATAGAAAAGCTATTGGCTATTTCCTGTGGTCAATAATATTTATGATTTTTATTATTTATACAGATATTATATAAAAAAAAAAAATAACTTAACTTAAGTTAATAAGTTAATTGAAAATGTTCATATAACTTTTAACTTAACTGAGTTAAAAAAAGAATTAGATTAACTATTAACTTTAAACTTTTTATAATGTTTTCCATTAACTTAACTTAACTCAGTTAAAAATTATCATTAACTTGCCCAGGCTTGGATTTAGGATATTACCTCCTCAGTACTGTAAATTGTGAATCAAATGATTATTTTGATAATGTCGATGTAGCCATGTGGGTATTTAACCCTTAATAAATTGTTGAATTTTTTGTATTATGGATAATAAAATGTTAAATGTTAATACGCATAGGAATATGCTACGGAACATTCCATAAATGGTATAAATATCTAAGTGTTTAAAAATATGGTCATTATATGTGTACCTATAATTTCCAAAAAATCAGAATTCGAATAATAGTATTGGGCACCAAATGAAAAATGATGGCGTGGATGCTTGAAATCATCTAAAGAATATGGAATCAAATTATTATAGTAAAAGAAGTGTATGTCGGTAAACGTCACACTTATACTATGCAACGCAATCGTATAATAATATGATGTAGATACATAAAAATCGGTAGCCGTTTTTTATCGATTTAAGTCATGAGTTCCAATGATATTCAAGAGAAATGTCATATGCAGCAAAAGTTGATATTTTATATAGGACTTCATAAATCGTCAAACATCCATAGTGTTAAATCCTAAAAATCTATATTTCTGTTTATCAAATAAAATTGACAAAACTATTTTATTCGTATAACGATTGTATTGTGAGATTAATTTTCACTGCGGTATAATATATTATATTACGTCAAGTTTTTATTCCCCACGTGTGTAATTGTACTGAACAGGCGTAACTAAACCAACTCAGTACCTACTTAAAAAGTACATAACTTGAAAAATCTGACGTTTTATCGAAGGAACGACCAATTAATAATTTTGGGAGGCCATTTTAGGGATTAAGGAAGTTTTCGAAGCTCATCATAATTTAATGTAGGTTTATCCGAAGATAGTAAATATGTAAGATCAAAAAACAAATTCTACTATGGTGAAAAGTTCTTAACAATATTAATTTCAAAAATAAAAATAATGTGCCTTGTCAGAGACCCATGGATAAAACGTTCGTCCGCCGGCCGCCATTTGAGTATTTGACAATCCTTGATCCATCGTAATAATCCGAAAATTGTCATGTTTTGTCGATTGAGAATTTATACGTAGGTATACTTATTTGTGTTTTCGGACGATATAGCTATAAAATTCTATATGTGGACGAATATCTGGGATTTCGGTCACTTTTGCATACCTATAAGTAGGTACGGTTAAGTTTCTCGTAATATTACATTTTATTGTTTTGGCGCTTATACCTACGTCGTCTTCGACCGTTATACAGACATGATAGGCGTCATCGTCATCGTCATCGTATGCGTAGCGAAGTGCACATAAGTGCCTAATAAATACGCTATTATAATATATCATATACTATTAAGTATCTACCATACGTGACGTTATATGTATACCAACTAAATATATCATGTAGATATATATATATATAATATGATATACACCTAAATAAACCGTATATCATTGTATAGGTACAATAATATTATGCATATAAACTGTATGTGCATATTGGCATGCACGTTGCGTATATACGTACGTGTGTGTATATGATATTATAATGAAAAATATGACTGGTACTTTTTCTCAATTTTCTATCTCTTAAAAAAAAAAAATTTAAATAACCTACCGCAGTTAACAGTTATAATAATATAAGATATTATATCGTGTTGTGGAAAACCGCGAGCTCACATAATACGATATAATATAATGTATATAGGTGGACACGTCGTCGTTTCCCGCAGCATCCATTATAATATGTACCTAATATAAATGTACCTATGGGTACCTACCTTCGCGCGTGTAACTCGTGAGCCTGTTATTTACCGGTCTGTACGATAATCATAATAATAATGTAACGTAAAAGTGTGCTACCTACGCGGTTACCACCTACGCGTGGTTATTATATTTCATACGATCATCATAATATTATATTGGTTACGCGTATTAGGTAGGTAGGTACCTGCTCGTAAAGTCGCGGATGTATATTGTTATTATCATATACTTATTATAGGTAAATATATGTACCTCTACTTTAAGGTAATACGAAAACGTGCGTAGATTCATTCAATAATATATCATTATTATATTATTAGCTGTCCTGTGTAAACGATTTGTTTTTTTTCTTTTTTAAATAAATTTCTAAAAAATATAGGTACCTTTTTTTTTTAAATAGAAAAAATGTACAATCAGTATAACATAATACAATAAGTAATTTAGATAAAATTTTTACCAGTCTGGACGGCTTGAGGGAAGGGAAAGTCCATTGACACTACTTCTAGGTACCTACCCCATTTTTACTAATTATAATAGTAAAATAATGTGCAAGTTACCATTATTGATGTTATTTTATTTTATACCATTTATACATATATACAAAAATAGGATTTTTGTAGTCTTGGTAAGTGGTAACATTGTTTTGGACTTTGCTATTATTCTTTTGACAGTGCTTCAAACTCTAAAACACCTTGAACACCTATGATTTAAAAAAAAAAAAATCGATCGTGTTATTATAATATCATATTGACAGACAAATTATTGTTCTGTATTAAAGGTATTAATTATAATCATCAATATAAAAAACACTTCCTCTACACTAAAATATTCGTATGAGTATATAATATTCTCTGTCATCCGTTGGCGGTCCACGAGCCTTTGGTCGGCTGATCATACTCGCTATCCGCATTGTAAAGCATATGTGAATCAACATGTATTATTCATTTAAATAATTATTTAACCATGGGCTGACACACTACAGCGAAACCTTACGGCCATCTAAAAAACCACCCGAAGGTCGATCGATAAGAAAAATCCGCATCGATAATAAAATATTATGTTAAAACCCCAGTGGGCTTTTATAGTCGTTATTAAATTTTGTCATAGGTTATATTATATTATGCACACTGCACATACGGTTGTATATTAATATCTATTCGCCATATTTATTATATTATCAAAATTGTTGTTTTCTTCCTACGCATTAGGTATGTATAGATGCACGCGCGCCTACACGGCTGTAGGTATAGTGCTTATATATCATTATAACTATATAGATTTATGTAGGTTGGTACCTTTATTATATTATCGCACAGGCTGATACTGGATTTCAGTTGCCAATCATTTAATCAATAAAAAAATGTTTTATTTAAGGTGTGCTTGAATGGGTTACCGTTTCTGTTCAGTTCTGTAACCAGACTAATATGAGTAAAAAATAGTTCGAATTTTCAATTTAAATCAGTTTTTTTGCAATATAAAATTTTCCTTGAAAATATGTATTTGACGGGCTACGTTAATGGAAGGAACACTTAAACGATTTAAGTTTTTGAAGAAAGTTTGGTCAAAATTATTCCCTATCAATATAATATTTTAAATTCAGAATATTATAATTTGTTATTTTATTTGAAAATGATTATTATTATTATTACCTGACACAGGTGGCTGATTTGTATTTTTACCATATATAGGCTGACTTTTTAATCATATACATATAGGGTCATTATTTTATAAAAAATGTTTGATGAAACATGAAAAAAGTATTCATTTCATACTATAAACATTAAACACACAAATAAAATGTATTGCAAACATTGCATAATATTTATGGCCAATTATACCTAATATTTTGTACCTGGTAAACACGATAGTTTAGTGTGACAAAATGTTTATATCATATTTTACAAAACACGAAGGATATATTTTTAGTATTTATTAACGATAAGGTTATTGTCGCTTGTATCAGAATGTCGTTGGATGTGCTTCCGGGATCGCACGCATGTCATGTTCATGAAGTTGTGGTTTCCATCAGCAGTGGTTGGTATAATAATAGTCATCAGTTTCCACCGTATAAGCTGATTTAATTACACGTTTAAACCCCTATGCCTCATTAAGTGGATTTTTTCCCAATTTTATCACTGCTAGAAAATCACGGTGATAATTATTAAGAACAAGTAAAAAAGTTCCGCAGACCAAATACGATGTGATGTTTACTGGCTATCTCTAAAAAAATTATTTATCTATTTAAGTTAGAAATAATAGTAGTTTACTATAATATGAACGTAGTCAACGATGTCTAAGGTCACTATTATTAGTCATTCTGTCACTCACTAAGTATAATGCATATATCCCGATTCCTCAGCTATATTTTACTTAGTTTTTCTCAATAATTGAATTGCTTACTAATAAAATTCAACAAAATTGGCTTCCGGAAACCACATTCAGTGTTGGGGATTAAAACAAAACATATTCTGCTCCAAAACTTGATGACAGACCTCCAGCCTCCACTCAGAATCTATTTAATAATATTAATTATTTAAATTATTTATTAACTAATTAATCCCTTCGCCTAAAAAAAAAAAAGTAAACGTAATCAACTGAAATATCTGCACCTAAATTACAACAAGGGGCTGTATTCTAACGAGCCTAAAAACTATAACGAACGACGTTTTAAACGACATTATTTCTATTAGACGTATAATTAATATTTAGGCAATAGCACAATAGAATTAGCAGACAGTTTTCGAAGAACAATAATTTAGGCGTATTTTAATGAAATCATTGTACCTACTCTCTAATGAAGACGTACACCATCTATCATCGAATTTAAAGCCATTCAATTCTTCGCCGTTTTTCCACACGATCTATATTATTATTGTACTAAAACGTTTAGTTTCGCTTTGCCTTGTTGAAACGGACGCTGCGGACTATACAGTTCGCAGTAATAATATATTTAACTCTCTCACGCACTCCTCTCCACACTCTCTCACACTCTCTGCACTTGAATTTTTTTATACAATATGGAGCGATGTCAATCTCCGAGAGTACGGTAATTTTACAAGTACGTAATTCATCAAAGGACCAATGTCCATTGGACCGTGCAGCCAGTAAACCGTTTGTCTCGTTATAGGTGTTGGCTATAATATAATATAATATTACCTATTATTTTTTATAATGGTACAATATTATTCTTTTTAAAAATCATCGCGGCCGACTTCGTGCATATTATTTTTACACATGACTCTGCGATGTAATGACAAAATCTCAAATCAAATGGTTTTCGGTCTCAGCTAGATAGGCATACCGGATTCTTATCGTTATTTATTACAACACCAAAGACGGGTGTGTGTGTGTGTGTGTGGACTGTGTGTGCACGCAGCGTCGAAAACCGGTGACTGAATTATGTTGTCTGTATAATATATTTTCATAAAATTACACTCGGATGCAAAGTGCAAAGGAAAAACTCGTATTGGATTGGTACGTGAGAGAAGAAACACCTACAAGCCAATGTCATTATGTAATTTTGGCGAGTAAGGCGATAAATCGCGTCGCATGACCCTGACCGCACGCGGACACTTTTTCACCGTAACCAGTTGCATTTAATTTTCGAACACGGTAACACGGTGTTACGGTACCACAAAAAATGTAAAAATGTATCTTATGTCGATCGTATCGAAAATGCATCCACGTCGAGGTCATCGCTACAGGACATTAGCTGTGTAATATAAACGCGTTAGGGTTAATAATAATATTATATATTATATATGATGTTTAAAATCTAAATAACACACAACAACAGGAGACGTCGTACACACACGTGTTGTCTCAGTGTACGGTAACACAACAAATCTTACGAACACTTAAGAACATAATATTATTATTATCTGTGTTTTACCGTTGAATTTTAGAGATATTTCAATTTTTAGTCGAGCTATTATAGTAGATACCTATATAAATTATTAAATTTAAAAAGAAAAGCTGGCAAGTAAATGGCTCTCTGCTGTATTGTCGAGTGTTCATCATCAAATAATTTTTCTGTAACTAATTTTTTAATTTTTTTTTTGTGTAGTTATGAAAAAAATATTTATAGCTAGGTAATACCTGGAATCGTATATTTATTCCGTAACTTTTACCTACGGTATCCTATTGTTACACACAAAACCAACGTGACATTTTACTGTTTTTCTTTCTCTTTGTGACTTTACTGAGAAAAAATTATAGTTATATAAAATTAAGAACATAAACATAATGGCAATAAACACATACATATTCCGTCTTACAACACATTAAATTAGCACATTTGTAGAAGTACCTATCACATGCGTTTTCAAAGTGACTTAAGTCAAAATGTATTATCTTCACACAAATAAATATCACATTGCTTTGGAACAATTACTATTATATACGTGTACCTAGTTAATACTTAATAGTCACTTAAAGCATAAATCTAAACGCCCATTTCGGGTAAAATTAACAATAAAATGGAGCGTAGTTATACTAATAATTATGATAATAATAATATGTAAGCTCTTGATTCTACTAATTATGTTTGCCACAAAGAATTTATCAAGACCTAATGTGGAGGTAAATATGTTGTCTAAATAACCCTAAACCAGCGATTAAGCCCGCGTTTTTATGTTAGAAATTCTAAATTTTTTTGATGTTTGAATTCCATTTTTTTATCACTTTATTTTTTATGGGTAAGCTTTTTATGCTGGTAAACTCCTGTACAAAAGTGTTAACTCTTAGTTTTTTCCTAAATGAGATTTAGTGTTACCTCTCTATAAAAAATCTTAATAAGACAATAAGCTTCATGTTTTTTTATCAATTTTGTAACATTATGATACATTATAATATAGGTATTCAAAAACCAAATCAGTCATACAAGCAAACAAAACAGCTAATTTATTACATTCTTAAGAGTTTTCCAGTATAATGCAACTAATCAAATATAATAACAACTAGACAGTGGTTTTTTGTTTTGTTCTGAACTGTTTACATATAAAGATATGGAATGTTTTTTAATTTATAATTTTTACACACCCACCTCAAAAATAAAAACCACTGTCATTTTTATTTGTTAAAGAGGGGAAGGGGGAGTAATTGGCTTAATTTTTATCCCCTGAGTAGCTGAATGCACCTATTATATAAACAAAACGTATAATGATATTTATAAAACATGAAATTCGTACAGCAAAATGTTTAGAATTTTTTAGGTGGCGTACCTACATTGTAGGTAGGTATATAAGTATAATGAATAATGATTGATATTATAAACTTAATGTTTTTATTAATTTATATATTTATTTATTCGTATCAGAATAGTTTATACATTATACAATTATTTTACATGACATATATTGGACTGTATTGGAGTGATATAACATTTTATAGTATCTATAGATATTCATTATTATTTTAATTATTTCATTGTAAAACATTAGGTTAACCGTAGAAAGGCACCAAAAAACTATTGTGTATTTTGTATAAACAGGTTATTTTTAATATTCGTATTTTCAAACAATTGAATATTGACTTTTGTTGATTTCATATTTTCGTTGTAAATACTTATGTTTGTCTTGTAAATAAGTATTCATTACACGTAGCCGTCATTTAATATTTATTCTGTATGCTTGTTGTAGACAGTACCTACTAAAACGCATATGAGAATATTCTTTTTTCCCACTCAGTCTGTATTTTAATATTAAGCTGTAATTTATTTGTAAATAATAACTATAGAAAAAAAAGATTTATAAAAAAAAAAATTGTAATCTAAAAAGCTTGGTAGTAACTAAAAATTTCAAAGCAATGTACCTATACATTAATATTATATGCAATATGAATAGAGTACTTACTATTTATACAATATTGGATAATCATAAAAATTTAATGAGTAGAGCAACAAACTTTAACTTTAATAATATAATAGGTATACGTCTTGACCTATGCATAATATATGTACCTGTATAAGCAGTACTGGAGTATCGTTATAGGCATATTATCAGTACTTACTCAAACTTTCAGAATAATATTATTTACATATAATTATAATATACACTAATACACGCTGAATAGGTACTTCGAAAACCATCTCAATGACCAGTGTTCACGGTATCTGCGGTTTACTGCGGTATAGATACCTATATAATATAATCTTCTGCTGAAGTACACGTCATCACGACACCGCAATCCTCCTCAATACGAAAACAATTAACCGGACCCAATGCAACAGATGGGTGGGTGCAGTAACCTCGTTAGGATTATCATCATCGTTGTGGGTAGTCGTCGTCGTAAACAGGCGAGCAAACAGTATGAAATTGCAGTATACAGGGTGATTCTTTTATCAAACAACACTCATTATTTAAAAAAGTATTGACTTTTTTCAATTTTTTTTTTTTTCAAAATTGTAGATTTACACTCTTCTTGAATTGTTTATTATTTTTATATTTTTCACCCTTATATTTATTATATACACCACCATCAACTTTTGATTTTCAAATGGTAACCTATACTTCAAATTTCATAATTTAATAAAGCTATTTTTTTAATTAATTATTACGTTAAAATTTTGAATTTAGCGCTAGTAGTTTATGAGTTATAGGTATTTAAAGTTTAGATTGGCAGAGTGGAGTGGTACGGGGTTACCCCGCAAAATGTTTGTCCACTACTCCGCTTGTCTAAACTTTAAATACTTATAACTCATAAACTACTAGTCCTAAATTCGATTTTTATGTATCAAAATTTTTAGAAAAATATTCTGCTTTGGAATATGAAATTAAAAAACTATGTTGCCATTCAAAAAAGTAAAAAACTTAAAAAATGATAAGGATAAAAAATATTTAAAAATATAATTTTTTAATAAAAGCGTTGGTTTTTTAACAACTTGAAACTATGTAAAACAATATTTTGAAAAAAGTCAATACTTTTATAAATAATGAGTGTTGTTTGATAAACGAATCACCCTGTATAGGTAGGTCGTATTATTGTTTGTTTGCGCTGTTGTTATACTAATTTATACATATACATTGGTAATATAATAATTTTCAATGTTCTCTGTTCTCTTCGGATTTGCCACCATCATGATATGCCAATATATCCGTATCGTAGAAACTGTGATTTTGATTTAAAACGGTCTATCGTTCCGTCTATATATTATATAGCTATCTACCGCACCTACCACACTCGGAGTATAATATATTTGTATTGATGACGATACGAAAATATTGACAAATAAACAATCCAATCGTGCACGCCTCGTTTACATAATAATATAACGGAACGATTCGCAGAGGAAAAATCGAACGCGTCACCGCCTGTATAATAGGGCAAAGCAAATTTTATGATATTCGAGCGAACAATTTTAAGTAGCAAAATGTAAAAAAAAACCACCATAACGCCGTCTACATGTGATGGTAATATTATAGTGACATATACATCATCGATTTTAAAATGAAATAAAATGGAAATGTATATTATACAATACTGGACTCTAGAGGTATACCTACGAAAAAGTCGATATTGACGGAAACCATATAATGATATTATATCATTGATATATGTATATAACTCCCAAAGGTATTATGCAGTTGCATTCGACTATAGAAATATTTAACGAAATTACGGCTACCAACAAATTGGCAATCTCCGATGGTCGAGAAACGAGACGATAACAAAACAAATCCTATACCTATACTAGATTGTATTATTTTGTGTTTCGTGCATCCCGGCAAACACGTGATAGGTATAACGCGATGTCCGCGATAATTTATCGCGTGTATCTCACATCCGTGTATACCGAAAATGGGTAGGTAGTAATAATAAATAACAATTTTCTTTCAAAAATGATATTAAATATATAGAAACAAATAGTTACCCACCTATATCGAAGGGGCCAAAACCTACGACGGCTATGACCTAACGCGTGTGCATTCGTTGGCGGCAGACAAATCGCCGGCCCATTATATACAACGCAACAATAATAATAATGTATAGGTACCTACGTGACAGTTGTTAAACGTGCTCGATCACTATAATCAAAAGTCGGTGTATTTTTGCGGCCAAACTTCAATTCACCGCACGTTCGTGATGCGGCGTACGTATATTAATGACGTTTTATGCGTAATAATAATAATAATAAAAATAATGTAGTTATAGGTTGGGACTTCGGACGTCGCTCGCTGGGACGTCTCGCGGTGAGCGTTGTCTCGATCGCCACCTCAGTTTTTGTATAGGCAGGTTGGTACTTTTCTGACTTGGAGACTTATAATAATTTTTTCGGTTCCGGTTCTAAACGTTCGTGTTTTTATTCGTTTCCGTACTAAATTTCGGTCCATGGACCTAAGATTATTATAATTTTGGAAAATAAGGTGACTGCAATAAAACTATAGGTTCTGGTTTTGGCCAATACCGGTACTTATTATAGGTGTAGGTATTTTTATCGACAAATTGGACTTTAAAGCGTATAAGACGCGATGCAGGCAAGTGATAAAGAAAATATTTAGTTTTTATCGTAGAAGCTTCAAGTTACAACTATATAGTTTGTACAGATTACATCATTAATGAGAAAAATCATTACACTGTTCCGCCCATAGGTAGTATATACTTAATAGTTACTTAATATTAGTTATTAAATACAAAATTACCTCCTAAAATATATCATTATACATTTGTACTATAACTCAAAGTTGAAAGGAGATCAACAAAAAAATCGCTTCATGAAAATATGTATTATATTCGAGATAGGTACCCGACTTGAATTTAACCTAACCATCCGAATTATCACGACTCAACTGAATTATATATATTTTTAATCAATACTAATTATTCAAATAAATATAATATAATATGATGTCAGTGGTACTTTAAAAAATTAAATTAATGTCCCAGGTCCAATACAAATATTTATTATTTCTATTCTAACATTTTTATTCCTGACTATTATTTTATACTCACTGCTGTTGCTATAGATATATCCACGTCCAAGTGTCAATCACGTCACATATTGCAACAAGCCAATAAAGAATATTAATTAAAACGCAGAAGTCACTATAAGATCAATAACGAGACATAGCGAATCATGAATAAAATAAAATACATATAAAAAATTATTTGGATTTGGTTCAATAAACCGTCACGTTCGCGTGGATTAAATGACGTTATTAAGTTCTTCCGCGAGAGGACATCATTTTATATTAGATAATACACAACAATTTACACTATATACATCTACAGTCTTGCATAGTCAGTATTTCGTTTTTTTTTTTTATAGTTCAAATATATTATTTTTCATATCTTTTTCAGGTGGAAGTATTCAAATAATATGGTTATGCGATTGATATGTTTTTTTTTAAGACTTGGATGTATGATAATAATATATATTATACTGTCTATTATTAGCACTGACAATAATTATTATGTATGATAGAAGACATTTTATATTAATTGTTATAACAGGCATATAAAATACAACATTTTGTAAGTAAGCGCAATTACCTGATTCTTTATTCGAATAAATATTCTCATAACTGTTATATCGTGTAATCAAATATTTGATACGTATTATAAATACTTTTTAAGCCGTTTATTCAAACATTTATTCGAAATAAAAAAAAGACTAAGAATGCTTATCTATACAGCATTTGAACCATTAGAGAAGTTATAAAGTGCCTGAAAACGTAATTTTCATATAATTTTAAATCATTACAAAACAAGAATTTTTAACTATATTTTATCTTTTGGTACTTATAGGTAAATTTTTAAAAGATTTTATTTCTTTTTAATGATAAAATATACCTTTAATTTCATGTTTATAAACAAAATATTTATATTCAGAGTGTTTCGATGCATATAAATAAAAATCTAATTTATATAATAGCTAAAACGTAAAAGTGTTTAAAGTGCCTATTGGTATGCCAAATATATTACGCCAGAATGGCTGCAACGCAAAAAATATTGGTATACACTTTTCCGTACGTCTAAATTGTAAATAATTATATAAAGTTCAAAGTTGTAAGTAATTTATAACTATACCTACCTACTACGTTTGATTTTGACATATTGAAATACTTCAAAAAAGTCTGGTTTGGAAAATGAGTTGGTCGTGTGTGTGTTCGAACGATAATTAAATCTTTATGAAGTAGATGATAATAAAGTCGAGCATTGTGCTACGGAAACAATAGCTGGTAATCGAAAAAAAAAACTTTCTCCTTCGGCCGCTTACGTTTGTCTGCTACGGTATATCCCTGGTATATGATTTGCGGCAATCGTTCTGTTTGCGCTCTTATATTCTATGTTTTTGTTCTATTTCTTCATAGACGTTCCCAGAGCAAACGGTTTTTAAACGCCGTTCATGAAAACTGAGTAAAAGTAAAATTCAAATTTCTGCTCTGAACAATAACGTTTCTATATATATGCAGTGTTCTTTTTAAGCCATGAAAATTATCATAAAAATGTTTCCACGATTTGTTTCACTGCTCATGAATACGAAAAGTAAGACATTTGCATGTGAAAAATCCAATTAAAATGTCCATAAAATTACTTCAGTCTGTATTTAGTACCTACCATTATAATTTATAATAATTATTATTATTATATGACGTTAAAATTATTTTCGCAATCATTTTATTCGCATTTTTAATAAGCCATAAACTATATACATATTTGTTTTCCGGTCGTCATCAATAAAGCGTAAAACAATCAAAAACACATTAATATTGCTCGATTTACCTTGACGCGAACGGAAAAAACCGTTATATGGTATAGTAACTATTATATCCGTTAATAATTTCTAAATAAATCAATTTTTTTAAATGATGGATCTTATAGTTTATATTTGATCGATTTATGTTATGGACTATGGAGTTATATTTACCTATAATAATAGTACCTTCATCAAATAAAATACAATTTATATGTATGGTAATTTTTTTTTTAATTATGATACTGATTGCTGAAGTTAGATCACCATGAAATATATACCAAAATAGAATAATATAATATAAAGATACCTATAAATTCCATATTATTATATGGATGTATTATTAAAATTAAACTATTTTATTATGTTGATGAAAATTCAACGAATTATGTATGTACGTTTATTATGCATAATATATAAATTATATTTACTCAATAATAATTGGGATATAATATATTGAGACGTTTATTTTAAAGTTAAATTACAATAATTGTCACATTTTTCTACAAATATATTTTTTTATCCTAATACTTCAATGACAAAATAAATTATTCAAGAGTAACCTTCATTATTCTTAAACAATAAACTGTATTTATAAAAATAAAAATTCTAGTGGGCCATAAGAGTGAAAAATATTATTTTTCAAGTTTCCTGGTTTATATCTACTACGAGGAAGATGATTTTACTGTGAATGTCGTGGAACAAAGTAGTCATACCTTCATTACGTATTTCCCTTACATGGTTAGGTAATATTGTGTGTAATTTAATATTTATAGCATGTAGCCATATAGGTACGCATTATGATATTTTTTGTCGAAATGAAAATATTAATATAATTTATTGCTTTAACTTATAATTATCTAGAACGTGGTCCTGAAAGTACAAATCAGATTAAATGTATGCAAAATATATATTTGATTATATAAGATATCAAGAAAATATTCAAATTCTTATATTTTATTTTCAACCATATAGGTTGATAGGATATTCTAGAACGTGAAATATACTTCTAAGGCTATAGGTGAAATTTTAAATGCTAACATATCGTATAACTATTAGGCATTTCAATTTTCAATCGATTACACTTTTTAAGAAAAATATGCTAGTGCATCGTGTTATAAAGACAGGGGCTGAGACTTCTCACTTATCTGTTTGATAAGATGATAATGTCGACATCTGCCTCTCCAGCCACGAACTTCTAAACACTTGTGTGAATAGCCTTTATTGTACCAATTAATATAATATAGGTATGTAAATAGGTATTAATATTTAATGAACAAATGTGAAAAATATTGGATTGTGTTTAAGCTCAAGAACTTGGCTGCTTCCAAGAGTTATATTTTATCATCTTTGCTTCAAAATAAATGTATATAAGAATACGTCTTAATAATTATTCATACGAACAAGTTAAAGGTCGATTCACACTAACAGTATGGTCACGGCCCCTCGATGGGTAAAATATATCTTTGTATTATACATAGATATATTTTATTCATCGATAGACCATGATCGTACCGTAAATATGAATTGGCCTTAAAGTTTACGGACTAAGGAAAAGAGGTAGGATAATCGATTGTTCAAAGCTGTAGTCATCGTTTGATGCGGATATGTCAAATTATTTTTTATGGTCACAACACTCACAAGCAACTGTAATATTTTACGAGGAAACTTGTATTATCTTTTCAAGCTTTTGACTATTAAACCAAAATGTTATCATTCATGTAACGAAAAATATAGAAAAAATGTTAAAAGTTTATAAATAGCACAAAAAAGCAAGATTTTAAGGTTAAAAAATTGATATATCATTATTTTGTCTTAATATTCAATAAAAAAGTGACAGTCGTAGATACTTAGATTGGCATTAAATATATTTTGTATAGGAATTTTCTGGAAATTAAATAGACGCATTTGTATATTTAAAAGTTTGATTTACGCGATCTCGGGTAAAGTTTAACTCATAATTCGTTAGAAAAGGAAATACGAGCGGAATATGTAACACTCGTATACATGCACTCTTTGAGACTGTTATGTTAGGTATATGTCATAATATAGTAATATTACATTTATATTGGAATACGAAACATGCGATGCGAAATATTTGAAAAACGATCTGCGAGCAATAAAATTACTATACCTATGCACTATACATTATTATTATGGCACATGGCCGCCTGCAAACCCGTCTTAGCTTCTATACGCCCGGGTAGGTAGAATTTAATTGTATCTACATATTATGTATACCTGTTGTTAAAATATATATATACAGTCGACGATGAGAGTTTGGTTGTGCATTTATATACGTTTATTTATGTATGATGTTGCCATGGTTTAGAATTTATTTTATACTCCGGAGTGCATTACACCTGCAAGTGTAGCATACATAGGTGGTAGATAGATAGTTATACGATTAGTTATTAGTAGGTAGGTAATAAGTATTATTCCTTATAATATAATATATAATATAAAAGTTTTATAATAAGTATTATTACCTACAGGCTACAATACAATATGTATAACTACCTTGGCTATACATTATGCACAAATGGTACAGTAAAATAATTACAGTATAGGTACGGGTTATATATTTTCCTTTAATGTTATTTTCAGTTAATACAATAATAGGTACGTAATATACAATATATTTAGGCACGCAACTATACAATATTATATCATATGTGACGTTTGAAATTGATGCGTGGCAATAACGATTTGTTTTAACGCACACTCATTACTTGTGTATACACCGTGTCTCTGTATGCATGTGTTTTATACCTAAAGGGGCACAGGAAGATTCACCCAGCATGGTCTGCCACCTTCATTTTTTCGTTTAACAATGACTTTATTCATATTCTCATCAAACATTTTTGAAATTTTTAAGTATAATTGAGTACTATTTGTTTTGAAATACCATACCGGTAATACGAGTATAACAAAAATAAAATAGAATATGATACATCTTAGGTACTTATACCATTTTAGAAGTGCCCTATAGAAATATTAACTATTTTTTTTCTTTAATGAGAATCGTCCTAAAATTAATATAAAATAAAATCCTAAATTGTTATTTTTTTAAAAAGCGGGAAAGTGGATATCGCTCTGCTGTACAGTAGGTTACAAGTGGGTTACTGTAATGAATGGAATTAAATTTGAATCCATTGATATTATATCATTGTATACGAAAACCCAGGGGCGGACTGGTCCAGGGTTCTATACACCAAATAGCACACCGGGCCCCCACTCGTATTTATGATCCGGGCTCCCGGTTACCACTGTCGGGCCCTTTTTAACCTAACTCTTATTGTAATCTATAAATTATAATAGAAATTGACAATACTGTTATTATTAACATTGTATCACTCCTAATTTTAGTAGGTTTGAAAAAAATGTACGGGTCCCTAATTAATTTTGCACCCCGGGCTAAAAATAGTCAGTCCACCCCTGCGAAAACCGATTCTGAGCGGAGACGGCTTATCTGTCTGGGATATATTATATAGATTATTATTACTATTATTATTAATACTTATTAAAATATTTGATTTTCAGGTGGACATTTTTTCAAATCTTAGATTTAAAAATAAAATTTTTATGAATTTCTATCTAAGATAATTTGAACATTGCCGTAATTTTCACGTATTTAGTAAAAATTTGAACTTTAAATGCTTATAAAAAAAAAAATCGTTCCTATGTATTTTTAATATTTTTAAACTGCTATTAAAAAAAATATTTAAGAGTCTCATTATAAATTTTGAAGCTTTTTGACCCAACCACTAACATTTTTCTGACATTAATAGAAAAAAAAACCTAAAAAAAGTTGAAAAATTAAAATGTCAGTAAACATCTCAAAACTAATCAAAATTTTTTGAAAATCTCATCAAATATAGAAAATGCCTATACAAACATTCAATGAAAATTTCAAGTATCTGCGGTCATTTGTTTTAGAGTTACACTAAAATAAGAAAATCCCTAAATGAGAATCTCTAGTGAAAATCCAATGTTGTAAAAATTTAAATTTCAAACGCTCATTAAAACTTAATTTGACTTTCTGGTGAGTATTTATTTAATGATTAAGGTAGACAAACTTGTAAGAAATCTTGTATTAAATTTTCAAATCTTAGATTTTTAGCTTATAATAATTCGCAAATTTTTGTGATTTTTACGGATTTTGTCGAAATTCAAACTTTGAATGCTTATAAAAAAAAATTGTGATCATGTTTCTCTTTTATTTTTCAAATGCTATTGCAAAAATATGTTAGAAGCCTTGTTTAAATTTTCAAACTTTTCTACCCAACAAATACATTTTTATCGATATTAATTTAAAAATAACTAATAATTATCAAAAATTGCATATGCCTATTAATAGTTCAACTTCAAAATCTTTCCTCTCAGAATCTAAAATCTTAATAGTTTCATATTTAACTTTGTGTAAAAAGTGTATATGAAAATTCTAGAAACGAGAATTTGAATTTACTCATTATTTTATTTAGTAGGTAATTTTTTTTCTTCATATTATCTAGTTATACTGTGTTAATGGAATCATTTAATCGTTGAGCCGTAATAGTCCTGTATTAATAGCTTATAACAAAAATAACCGCCGCAAAGCCTTGATAGGAATGATATGTGTGTACTTACCTATATGGACGTATTTTAGACTTTAAAGCTTAAGAAAATCTTATATTTTTAATATACTTGTATACGTCGAAAGAAAATCAAAAAACCCACAAGTTTTCGGGCATGCAGCAGTAGGTACGTATAACATTTATGATATTATTATTATAAGCAGCACCAGTGGCCACTGCTGTGAAACCATGCGTACATTACGATGCACGTTTCTTATTGTCAAAAATTAAAAATTAAAAATACCATGCGTACAATTATTGTTATTGTTACATATTATATTATTATCACACTATTCATGTATATTATATGAAGAAAAAAAAATGAAATTTTAAGCATTCACGCTCATTCATCATTTCACCCTGCTACGTGTGTATTATAATATATTATATAATATTATATTAAATACAACACCACACACACAGACTCACAGACGATTGAATAGTTATTACAAAAATATTGTGTGTGTTCACTTATTACGAGACTTGTATCTATTAGAAGGGTTCCAAAGTCTCGACCTTATACGGAATGAAGGCGTGTAAAATGAGTCACACAACTGCAACATGCGTCCACTATAATATAATATGCGTGTGTGTGTGCGTGTGTGTCCCGCCGACGTGAACGAACATAAATGGAATTATTATATATGTACACACAATATTATAATATTATATTGTGTTACGTCTTCGTTCGTCGCCGTCAGACCATTATTTATTTTACACTTTTTTTCCTCTCTTTTAAAAAATGATTCTTTTATTTGAGTCGGTTTTTTCGACGGTGTTCTCCACGCGTACATGTATATACTGTATATGTAAATGCGATGACGACACGTCGACCTACACATCACATATGCTCGCGTGCGTACACCGTCTGAAGTGACAGCCTCCCTTCTCTGGTTTATTTTCGCTGTTGTAAGTACCTATTCCAAGAGGTGAAAAAACTAAAAAAAAATATATAGAATTTAATCAGTACCTTTGTATCAAATAAAAATAGGAAGAAAAACCGTTGCGTGGAAATACGCGTCGCGTAGAATAGTCCACTCATATAATAATAATTAGAGCTAGGACTTTTGTATTTTTTTTCTTTGGGCCAAATAAATTTATTGTTTGAGCAGTTATGTCAACGAGTCGGAACATACTGAATTAAATATTATAGAAAAATATGTTGAAGTAAATTTTCGAATATAAAATTTTGAACTACAAAATAATTCGCAAATATTCATGGTTTTGACGAATTTTTGTCAATATTTAAAATTCAAATGCTTATAAAACTTTAATTTGCATTTCCGGTGGACATTTTTTTTGTGATAAAGATTGAAAACCTTGTAAGGAATCTTATATTTTTTAAATCTTAGTTTGAAAAAGAAAATTTTTTGTTAATTTCTAGCTTCAAACTTTGAATGCTTATAAAAAAAATTATAACTACGAATTTCTTTTATTTTTCAACTGCTATTGTAATAATATGTTAAGAGCCTTGTATTAAATTTTCAAAATTTTCTAACTAAAAAATAAATTTTTATCGATTTTAATTTAAAAAAAAACTAATAATGATTGAAAATTGCATATACCTATGAATAGTTCAACTTAAGTCAAATTTTTTAAAAAATTTCATGGTGGATATAACATAGGTACCTACATAGGTCATTCGTTTTAAAGTTACATAAAACATCAAAATCGATTTTGTCGAAAACTGATTGTACGTAAAATTTCCTGTTTTTCCGTTAATTTTTTGTTTGTTTATCCCGATTATTTAGAAAAATATTAAGAAATTTTACTTTTGATCCCCCAAAGTATCAACTAGATTTACTTTCTGATTTAACAAGGTACTGAAGTTAATAGTCGAAGCATTTTTACTGCCCCAAAACGTAATGACAAACACAAAAAAAAATATTCATGGTTTTGACGAATTTTTGTCAATAATTGAAATTCAAATGTTGATAAAAAAAAATTGTGCTTATTTATTCTTATAATTTTTTATTTACTATAAGAATAACTTATGAGAAACTTTGTATTACATTTTCAAGTATTTTGATTGGGCCAAAAAAATTGTATCGACACTTCAAAAAAATGTTTTCAGACAAATTAAAAATTTCAGTCGTCTATAAATATCTCAAAAAAGTCAAAATATTTTGAAAATTAAATCATGTAAAGAAAATGCCAATCTAAATAACTGATAAAATTTTCAAGTATCTACGACTTATACTTTTTGAAAAATAACAAATATTTAAAATCATTTGAGGATAAATCGTTATCGTTACGCTATTTCGTAAAAATTTAAAATTCAAACGCACTTAAAATTTTTCCTATAATGACGTTCAAATTTTCTCTATAGCTATTTGAAGCAAAACTTATGGAAAACTTAGTGTTGTATTTTTAATCTTTAGTTATAAACGCAAAAAATGTTATGATTTTTCAACTTCCAGATTACTTGCAAATTTTCGAATTTTTGAAAGATTTCGTAAAAATTTGAAATATAAACGCTTATAAAAAAAAATTGTGCCTAGGTATTCTTATAATTTTTTAATCACTGTAAGAATAACTTATGAGAAACTTTGTATTAAATTTTTAAGTATTTTGATAGGGCCAAAAAAATTTTATCGACACTTCGAAAAAAAAATTTCTGAAAAATTGAAAATATCAGTTGTCTATAAATATCTCAAAAAAAGTTAAAATATTTTGAAAATTAAATCATGTAAAGAAAATGCCAATATAAATAACTGATAAAATTTTCAAGTATACTTTTTGAATAATAACAAATATTTAAATTCGTTTGAGGATAAATCGTTATCGTTACGCTATTTCGAAAAAATTTAAAATTCAAACGCGCTTAAAAATTATTCTGCTTTGGAATATGAAATTAAAACTCTACGTTGTCATTCAAAAAAGTAAAAAACATAAAAAATTATAAGGATAAAAAATATTTAAAATATAATTTTTTAATAAAACGTTGGGTTTTTAACTACTTAAATACTTTTTGAAATAATGAGTGTTTTATGATAAATCAATCACCCTGTATAGCTACTTGAAGGAAAACCTATGGAAAACTTAGTGTTGTATTTTTAATCCTCAGTTATAAACGCAAAAATTTTATGATTTTTCAACTTCAAAATTACTTGCAAATATTCGCGTTTTCGACAGATTTCGTAAAAATTTGATCTATATAAACACTTATAAAAAAAAAATTGTGATTAACGATTTTTAATTTTTTTTAGCTACAATAAGAACAACTCATAAGGAACCTTGTATTAAATTTTCAAGTTTTTTTGGTCGTCCAACATTTTTTTACCGACACTTCAAAAAAAAATTCTCAAAAAAATCGAAAATTTCAGTGGTCTATAAATAACTCAAAAAAAGTCGAAAATTTTTGAAAATTAAACTGTATATAGAAGTCATTAACATTAACATTTGGTGAAAATTTCAAGTATTTACAGTGATTAGTTTTTGAATTACAACCATATAAAAATATCGATTTGTTCGAAAACTGGTTTTGCGTAAAAATTCCCGTTTTTCTATCATTTTTTTTTGTTTTTCTCGATTTTTTTGAAAACTGTTTGAAAATGTTTACTTTTGACCTGTATAATGCATCAAAGATATTGACTTTTACATCGGAAACCACCCCCAAAGTGTGAAATTTAAAAATTTATTCAACTAGTTATGCTGTACACAGACACACAAAAAAAACACACATCATTGTAAAATCAATACATTCATCGCTTCGTTCAGAATCTAAAATGTTTACAAGGAAAAATTGAATTACATTTTATATACAATTATATATACAAATAATTGTATATAGGTACCTACCCAAATATTTCTTTCTTTAAATATTGTTACTTTACGTGATATTAACTTATTAATTATTTTAATTTTAGAGTTAATGTATTAATTACAGGTAGGTAAAAAAACAATGAGAGCTAATCACAATTTAGTACATTCGTTGTAGATAAAATTCTGGTTTTCTATCTGTCACAGTTATTTTCAACTTCCGTGGAACCCATCGATTAAACCAAAATCTTTTTCGGCTAATAGGTAGGTTAGTTATCAGTAGAGTGCGGATTTAAATGCATTAAAAATAAACCAAATATGCGCTAAAAAATCTTAAATATGCATAAATACATCTACTAAAATATTAAAAAAATTCTTTTTAACAATAGTGAAATATTTGGAAAAACAGTTTTTTCCTACAAGTATTATACCTATTAATTTATTTTGATATTTTTTAAATCGTTATGACATGAAACAAATGTTGAGCTTACTTAGTATATCATATTATACGATTAACCAGAATAAATATGCAAATGCATACAAATCCGCGCTTTACCTATATTAGTAATCTACACATTATACGTAGGTACTTAATGAAAACTTGACAATGTTGTACTTTGTACTAAATATTTAAATTTTGTATCGTGCTCAATCGGCTCGTCAAAAAGGTCAGCCGATAACGACCGCGCTCGATCGTGTATTACCGAAAAGATTTTATCTTAACAGGTACGTGTGAACTTGCATGATTATTGAAGAGTTGATTTAGTAACCGTTTGATGTATGACGAGTGTTTCGTATTTGCTGTATAGATGCAATATTTATGTTTTGTGCATAACATTTAGTGGCAAATTTTTATCATCAACTTCGAAAATTTTTTAAAATTAAAAGTGAAAATGCTAAATTATGACAATTTGTTATAGGATTTTCTAGTGAAGTTTAGTAGAAGTTTGGGTTTCAGTGAAAGAAAACTGACTTAAGACACTCAATCATTTGATTAATTATTTTTTGTATCTGAGATCAGTTTTTTTATACAAAATATATTTATTGTTTGGTTGAATTAAAAATATTTTTGCATATTTTACTATTTTGTATTGTATATAAAATCATAGATGTAAATAAATAAATTTACTATTGTAAATCACGTGTGGAGAGTCAGTCTTGTGAAATTATAACATTATGGATATACTATATTTGGCATTACAAAAGTCAATTAATTTAACACGTTATAACGTTATTAAAATAATAATAATAACATGAATTATTGAGTATTATTATTTATTATTCTCTATAAATTATGATGCGTCTGACATTGATTAAACTCTCTCTGAAAAAAACCTACTATTCATACAACAGTGTTCTCGTACATATATTGTACTTTATATAGATAGCGCGTATTTTCTATTACCGTTTACAGCAGAGCATTGCATAAAGAATAATATTTCAATTTCCCAAACAGCAGTGTTATGACCTACAGAATGCGAACGCACAATAATAATGTACACACGATGTCCAATCATAAAACATAATACAATTTTAAACGATTTCAAAAAAAAAAACTTACATCGATATTTATATTTATTTATATGAAAAATATTCGTATTATATTAATTTTTAACCTTATCTACAGTGGATTAAATCTATTGTTTACTTCTCGCAATCAGTAATTCATGGCGTAAAAACGAAAACCGAATAATCTTAGGGCCCATGATGTGTCATGATAACCGTCCCAAGACGTTATATAATATGAAGGTAGTACCTTCAAATTATAATAATACATCTTAGTACCTACTTCACTGCAATGTGAGAATTTCCATTTTTAGTTTACCTAACTTTTTAATTACTATTGAAAAATACGCAGTTAAATAAAATTAAAGATTATAATTTCAGTTTTTGCAATAGGTGGCGCATTGAATATGGTAGTATAGAATTTAATTATATATTGATATTATTTTAAAATAAGTTTATGAGGCAAATGAGCTGAATCAAACATGTAACTAAAATATAATTTTAAGTTTAAAAAAAAAGAATAATAATTCTGGAGATTTCCCCCCCCCTCCCCCCCTATAAACGTAGAGTGAAAAGACTGAGAGTTTGAGCTTTCTGCCATGGTCAGTGTTTTTATGGTCAAGTTTAACGTATAGGAAGTAGCTAGGAGATCACAGTCTACACGCTCATTTGCGCTGTACCTATTAAAAGTGTTTGTTTAGTATAATAATTGAAGTTGATTGTTCTACTTCTCTACGTGCTTGGTATTGTTATATGCGAATGATGATATATCCCGAGCTTCTTTAGCTTATGGTAAACAAATATGAAGTCAGAATCTACTTAAATTATTAAATTTAATGCTTTCTGTACTATTCCGAGCTCATTAATTGTTCACCTAGTTCAGGTATTGTATACTAGTGCTTTAGTCAAACTGTAGTTAAATAATCCTTGGCTCGGAAGAGATTCTAAGCCATTTAATACCTTCATTATTATAAGTGCAAGAGTGAATTGTGCGTGTATGAAGCTTCAAGCTAGCGAATTTCATAAAATTAAAATACAACATTTGTTTATAATAATGTAAATGTAAATAATATTGTAATTATAACCTATAACCATAATTCAATCGGATCATTCAAAGTGTATAGGTACTATAAAGTTTTTATACTGTACAAGTAATAACTAATTAATTTTAAATTTTTAACACAACAATATATCGATACCAGCTCAAAATAACTCAAATCATGAAAATCACGAGAACCTTGAAATTTACAGAAATTTATCGAATTTTGACTGTATAATCTATTATTAACTTTTAACAGAAATTATTATTGAAAAATATTATTTCGAAATTGGTCAAGCAAAGTACCGAATTTATTTATTTTTTTAATCTGTACAGTTCTCCTCACATCCTTTTTCACATATAAATCATGATTGACAATATAATATTGTAAAAAAACATAAAATTAATATTAATTGTATTAGATATACCTATCTATATAATACTTAATCATAGGTAATAATTAAATAAATTTAAGTTTATAATTCATATGATGGTGTATAGAGCATTTAATGAAATTCAAATTTTTATTAATACTTGATATTAATACTTTTAAGTTAGTGATGTCCTTGTACATCCTCCCCCAAATGACGATCTCGGCTATAGCCTATAGGTTATACGCTCATAATAATTACAGTATAATGTTTCCATACATATATATGTCCTATTATTATTTCTGCTAGCGACTAACCTAGGTATAGCTATAGAAAATCATTTTTATTTTCATCTCGTATACTTTGTCATGTCTTAATATACAGTTAATAATTAATATTAGGTATAGAGGTTACATATATAATCAAAATAACGGTGTAAGACATAAGCGCCAAAATAAGATAAGAAAAAAAGTCGTATCGTACAAAAGCGCCAAAATCGTATCGTTCATAAGCGCCAAAATAAGATAAGAAAAACAAGTCGTATCGTACAAAAGCGACAGAAATTAAATAACAGAATTAAATTTAAAAAACTCCAAACGCTTAATCTTAATCGACAAAATATGTATTATCTGATTACGATAGATTGTCAAATAGACAGTAGGTGAGCAGTTTGTGTTATAATATATTGTTAGTACCTATTTCGTAATTTCGTAATTTTATTTTTATAAAAAATCAACCAATTTATTAAATGTATAAAATATTGATGGGCATGTATATTATAATTTATTATCGACATTTTATTTTTATAAAAAATCAACCAATTTATTAAATCTATTAAATATTGATGCGCATGTACCTATACCTATATTATAGTTTACTATCAACATAATAATATTAATATAATATAATTTTTATAAGATATAGAAATTTTTAAATAACTACCTACTTAATACTTATATAAAATATTAATTTTGGCGCAAATGATAGGTCATTTTTGTACCTTTGGCGCTTATGTCATATGTTGGGTATAGCAGGTATACAATATTAAATTGGCGCTTATGTTCTACAGATTTTGGCGCAAATGAAAGGTCGTTTTTGTACCTTTGGCGCTTATGTCATACAGCCCAAAATAATACTTACCTAGTATTTCTTATATAGCTTCTCACAAAAAATCTAACATATTATAGCGATTGGTGTCTGTCATTATTATTCAATAAATACGAAATGAAATTATACTAATCTAAAATAATTCAATTTGAGCAGTAATAATATACGAATATAATGATATGCACTAACTAGAAATCATGACCACCGTGCAAAATATGAGTATACCAATCAATTTAAAACTTCTATCTTTTATTTCTCGTTTCTATAATTATATTATCAATTTGATGAACAAACAAAAATAAAAAGTGATCAATTAAAATTATTCATAGCTATTATTAATGCATGCATAGAAAATGCCTTCACCGATGGCAAAAATATGAACTCTAAAGATTTTTTATATGGAAGTATCAATAATGTATTTAAAATTTAACTCAAAAAATGAAAATAGATAGCTGTTATAGGAGGAACCTAATATTCAGTATATAGTTTTAATTACCTACATGTAACAACACAAAATTAAAATTTATGGGCAGCATATATAGGGCAATGATTTAACTTATCAGTTATCTTACACCGTCAAGTATGCAGTACTTACTACGTAGGTAGGTAGCTATAATAAGTTATAACCATAACGTTTTTATTCTGCAGGCTCATCGACGTTTTGAAATCACGACACGTTTGTTAAAACAATGCCCATATTATTACTATTATTATATTATTTAATATGAAAAAAGACATTATATTATAATGTATGGCTACCAATTGTTATATTGACTCCGGATATCCGGATATACGTATACTCAATACTGCTATCCCGTAATTATGAGTTTTTTTTCCTATGCGTATATTATAATATTGTGTTGATATTGTATAAATGACTGTATAATAAGTAATAACGAGTCACACTGATCCCCACAAACGGATTGTTATTAAACACATAGTTTGTTCTGTGTATTATTAAAATATTTTTCTCTTTCTATCCAGAATTATCCACGGTTTGGGTCACCCGACTTGTTTTTTTTTTCATTCATGAAACCCGTTGTCGTCGGCGTCGGTGGTGTTTATGGGTCGTTCAACTATATTATTGTTTGATGTTATAAATTATTGTTATACGCGCTGTTGTTGGTAAATACATTTTTTCACGGACATTTGGGAGATCATGCGTTTGACATTTTTCTTTAATTGAAAAAAAAATATTATAATAATTCAATGCTTAATTCTGTATATAAGTAATATTCCTATTTACATAAATATTAGTACATACGTATATCCTAATTGTGTATTTTGATTAAAACCCTTACTAAATAAATGATAAAATAATAAATAAATGGTTCTTATTAAAAAATGTTTACAATTAATAATTTTTTGATACTTGAAAATTTATAGATTTATAATATAATAAATAAATAGTTTTGTTATTGTTTGTATCACACTAAATAACACACGAAGTATCAAAGTTCTTATTATATGTATTAATTAATTGCTGTTGGCATTTAACTGTTTATATGAACGTGTTGAAAAATATTAAGATCTTGGAACACTCAAGTATTTAATCATTTTTGCCACTATTAAAAAAATATATACTTATATATACATAATATACCACACCTATATTTTTAATTATTTTTGACTTTAGTAGGTACTTCAAAGTATCACTCATTTTTAAATATTATGACAACTAATATTATGTTGGTCAAGAAACTAACGTGTGCTATGTATCTATTTGGTTTTCGATTGTTTTGTTTTGTTTTCAAGAAAATCTGCTCGCGATAGGTAATACAAATAATTGGTTTTTCATACATCCTTCATACAACAATAATCATATATACCTTTTTCATATGATTAAAAATAGTTATAGAAATTGAAAAAATAACTTTTTTAGTGAACTACAAAATTACGGAGTTCAACCAACACTTTTTTAAACAAAATATTTAGGATTATTAGCTAAACCATTTTGAATTTTTTTTTTTCAATTCAATTATCAATAATAATAACACATAATAAGCCTACTAGCTTGATCCGAGTTGAGCCAAGCGAGACGAGTGCCGATTACCATCTATTCACTATATCCTGTCTATAACTACTTTATTATTATTATTTTTTAATTTGATATTGTTATTCATGAATATCGTATAAGAAAATTTTAAAAATCTAATTAGCCATTCGATACAGAATAAAATATAGCTGTACACCATGGTCTTATCTAAAACTATTACCTATACCACATACCTGAGCTGTTTTGAACGGATAACAAATATGATGATACATTGATACGAGATTATATACAACAAATTGAGTTTAACTTGACGTGATGAATTCTTAATTTTTACTTGAAATAATTGTAAAGATACATGCGTAGGTAAATCATATATTATGTAAGATATTTATAAAACTTTTTATTTGGTTTTTTCAAGTTTTACAATTTAAAATGTACCAATTTTTTTTTTTTTTTGACATTGATAAAGAATTGTATTTACAAATATAAAAATGTACATAGTAAGTTTGATAATAATATGGCAACTGTGCATGCTAAACATTATAAACTGTCACTTTTGGACTTTAACTTGACGTGTCACAATTGAGTTCAATCAAGAATTTCTATCATATTGGCACCAAACTAAATAAGTAAATCATTAAATTTTAATTTTAATCATATTATAAAATTAAAAATTAAAATAATAATGTTAATATTAGTCAATACCCATGGAGTGAGATACTTAAATCTAACATTGCAAAGTATATATTACAACATTAAAGCACTGCTGTCATGATGGTGATCCTATATTACTAGGTATGTAATTATTTATAATATGTACTCAATATACATATATTACTGCTTTGGCTTACGTTTAAATAAAAACTAATGCAATCCCGTATCCTGAGTGTGACCGTATAACGCAACGGACAATCGGACACATCGGTACATCACTCAGGATTCAGGAATGTCCCAAATATCTACCTCGGCCTCGATAGTAATCTTGAACAAACCGAGCTCTAGGCGAAACATACACAATTAAAATAACATCAACACGCATGCTTCGTTAGTTCAAGACAAGAACCAAAGGTCATGATATCGTGAACATCTTTTAATAGACATGGCTATCACCTAACCTATCGTGTTTCAGTATGCTCCTCGTACAAAACAAGTCTGATTTAATTGTTTACCTTTGGTATGAATTGTACAGTTGTACCGCTTAATCATATGGGCACATAAGTGACCGTACAATAATTAAAATCTGGACAGTTAACCAGAGATTTTTGCTGCTAGGCATTCTGGAAAATAATTTGTTTTTAAAAAATAAAAGATTTACACAAATGCAATATATTAAAGCTCTGCGAAACCTGAGAATCCTGAAGCCACTGCAGTGGTATTCAATCTGAAATCCTATATGCTATATAATTAGATTCCGAACCGGTCAAACGATTCGTCGTCGGTTGCAAGTAGAAACAACGGGAAAAAACGCAATACATACCATTATGTGAGGGCTAGGACTAAGAAAATTCATCAATTAAAAAAAAAAAAAAATTATAATAAAATGCACACACGATGAAACTATATATTATTTAGTTGTATTATAGGTATCATATGTAGATACCTACTATAAGGTCGCGGTAATTACCTTGGGCAACCAGTACAATATGCCACCCGCCGCGCGTCAATCGGAAAACTCCCGACCAACGACATTGTCCGTACTGCGATCTGACACTTACGCTGATATATTACTGCTATTGAAACGGAAATTGTATAGTCATCGACGTACATTATATGGTTGGAATTTCCTTAGGTTTTCCATCGAGCCGTGATCGTCTAGTGGTTAGGACCTTGCGTTGTGGCCGCAATAACCCAGGTTCGAATCCTGGTCACGGCACAAAATTTTTGCAGAAAATCACAGAAAACCGACAAGGGAAAGCCGCGGTCCACGAGATCTCACGCGCGGTGGAAACAACAATATATAACATAACCATCGAAACAGAGTGGTGGGAAATCGGTTGTGGTGCGCGCGCGACGAGGTAGCAATGGTTGGCTAGCAAATATGTGAAATAGGTCTTTTCATTTTCATTCTAATGTGTCGATTATCTTTTTCTTTTTTTAGATTCTTTGAAAATAAATAAATTTATTAGCCTTTAATGTATGCATATTTGTGGTGGTGTGTGTGTGTTTTTGTCGTAATATTTGTCTATTTTTGATATCCTCATAATAATTTCTTACTATACCTGTACAGTTATTACAAATTATAATCAAGCTCGTGCTATTATAATCATCCTAATGAATGATGATATGATTTTTATAATAATGAAGGACGAAGGTTGTCAATAATTATATTTGTTTTCGAATGTATAATATATCATACGCACAACACAAATTTCTGCACCTTGGGCAAAAGCAATGCGTATATGTAGCAACCTTAACTTTGTATTTTGTCCTTTTAATTTAATTTTATATCCTTCTGAAAACAATATTTTTCAAATAAAACTCAATAGGTACCTAACATTTTTAACTAGACCCTTTGAAAATGTAAATGATAGTAATGTACATAATGTACTTATATACCTAATTTCTAATAAATTATGAATTATAGGTTATTTTAATAGCATTTCTAAGTTTAAAATAGCCAAATAGGTATAGAACTTACTAACGTCAGCCCTTAAATAAGTATATAAATGTCATTAATCATTCTTTCACATTCAAATCGGTTTACGAATTTGATAACGTACCATAATTTATTATATTATATTGAACGTCGTTACGTCATGTTTCATATACGTAGCTATACCGATTTACACACAGTTGAATATGTGTTTAACCCTGTATCATTAATTACTATAAAAACGATTTTTTCTATTTTTTGATAAAAAATCTTGATTTGCATAGAATTCTGAAAAGGTGTGCTTTCTTATATCTGTATACTTTTGTTGTTGATTGCCTAATACATAGTTATATATAATTATATGATTTGTATAATTATTTATTAGCTATGCACTTATAGTATTTATTATATAGTTGGTATATGCTACATGACACTCCTTAAATGAAATAAAAGATCTTATTTTAAATATTACCGCATTTTAAAATATGAACCTTTATATATTTTATACTTAAGAGATCAAAAATCAAAGTTTAAATACATTCATGGTTGTATTCTTGGCGAATTTAATTATTTAAGCCTAACTCTACAGACTAATATGCAATAATGCGGAATAAAACCATTCTGATTGCGCCAATTAATATAGGTAAAAGGAATTAAAATTAAAATGTACAATCGTGTTTTGGTTACTTCAAAACGTTAAAAGGAAAAAAATGAACTTATTTAATAATCAGTCTATTTTTAAATTTTACAGAGCGAAAAAAATCTTATTAAACATTTTTTTATAATTTTTTTGAAAAATTATGTCACGGTGTTCATACGATTATAGGTATTATACAAATATAAATATCAACAATCAGTGAAGATTAAAGTCTCTGGAAAAAAATCCCGAATCAAAAAGAAATGTATTCCATGTTTATATTCCTCAATTATGTACTATATCTAGCCGTAAAGTCTTACCTAAGAAAACTTCTGTGATAAACGACTAAAGTAACTAGGAAAAAAAACTGGCCGTTTAAAAAATAGTTGCATACAAAAATAAAACATTGTAAAACCAAAACATTCCATGCTCCACATATAGAATCTAAAATAAAAGCATGTTAAAACAATTTGTATAATTGTCCAGAGTTTCTTACAAAGATAATACGCCTTGTTTGTTTTTAATTATTAACCGGTATCCTGCTTTGTGTCGCCGTAAATATAGGAATGCAATTGTTATAAAAAATAATAATATTACAGTACACTGAATTGAGATAGCATGTTTAAAAAATATAAATAAATTTTTTTAAACGTTATAATTTTCATGTTATATTATTGTAATATTATGTGTTATAAGAATAATATCAATAACATTATACTCTTTTATAGTATTATATCATTATCTACGATATAAAACGTGTAAAGTGTTTGCATTGTTCTTACAAACCGGAGCTATTAATCTATCATACTTTAAAACACGCATACCTCCATATTTTCATACCAAACTACGTTTATCACTTAAAAGAAGTCCACTAAATTGCATCATTAGTCATTAAATTAAAATATATACTGTTTAACGTTTTATTTTGCATATCGTCCAGCGTATTGAACTACACATTTTGTCATTTTTAAGTGCATACCTGCATAAGTATTTCCGAGAGTTCACAGACCTCGATTATTACGACTCGTTCGTAGTAATTTCTAAAAAAAAAAAAAAAATAATGATAAATATACGCGATGCGTATAAAGCACTTAAGTTTATATGATATTATTATTAGGTGACAGGTGTACGGCAATATAATTTATAGGTATACTTATACATTTTGAAATTTTATGACGAGTTTAGATATTATAGTTATTACACCAACGCAATTTATATACTTACCAATACAGAATAAATAAAGCATTTTCTTAAAATTATTATTTTAATTATGAAATTTAATTTAATATTGTATTCGGTGATTGATTATTGAGTAAAATAAAAATTAGTTAATTTTTACTCTTAAACACCGTTAAATTTTTTTGAACGGTCAAGAAACAATTTGATTTAAAAATTGTATAGTTATAAATTTCACTACTTTGAGGTTTATTAAAAATGTATTTGTGACGAATTTGACAGATTTCTTTGCTAATCGACAATTTATACAAAATCGTGCTCCCATTAAAAGGTTAATATTTGGTGCAATCAGATTCTATCCTTTTATTTACTACTTAATGCATTGTAATATATTATGATAGGTGCTCAATATTCAAATTTTGAAAAAATTACGAGAACTATCAGAATTCCTTTGTCTAACCTAGTAGAAATATATTCAAACGTGCGTTTAACCTATATATGGTATGCGTGTTTGTTTAATATAAATATAAGATATAACCAATGTATACCGGTTTCTTGGGAGTTTTGATTTATGTTAAATATTGCCATCATATGTACACATTACAAATATCATAATATATTAATTTACTGGTCCAAATAGCAATTAATAGTCATACCAGCTGCCTGCAATAGTCTAGGACCTAGACTCTAGGTAATAAATATTTTATACAATTAATATATTATAAATATAAGTTATAACAATAAAATCAACTGCCATTTTATACTATACTATAGTCGTATAGGTAGACCGTTGACGTAGGCAGTTACCAACAATAACATGATCGAAGCAATCATAAATTTACAAGATATCCATTTTCATAAATTGTTGATAAGTTTTACCGATCTACCATGTCTGAAGTTATCAACTAAATTGTAGGTACATATGTATTATTGCGATGAAAATATATGTCCGTCAATCATAATGATATTGTAAGCGGTGCATAGGATACAAATAATTATATCATGCATGTTATATACTTAAATGAATTATGAACATAAAATATTTTCCGGTCATCGATTGAATCTCAGTTTGCACAAATAAAATAACTAAAAAATTATCCAGATAAAAATAAACTTTTATTTTATCTAATCTATGTATTTGAATAGTTTTTTTATTTACCTTGAAGACTTGAAGTGTGAAAACTATTATAGGTAATTTATATTATTATAATATTATGCCGGGTCCACATAGAGACGACAAAAGTAAAACAAAACAAAAACTCTGTGTTTTTCGACAAAATCAAAACATTTTTAAAACAATTTTGTTTTTTCCAACAAATTGTTCGTGTTTTGAAAAACAAAGTCGTGTCCCGAGCGGTGTCGGTAAACATCAAAAGGTTTTGGTTTTGTTGTTGTTTTTACGAACATTGTCGAACGTGTGTGGACATGTTTTCAAAACAACCAAAAGGCAATATTTTTTATCGGGATTTCGCGGGCAGTACCAATTTGGTCATTTATAAATATTAAAATATATTTATTATATAACTAAAACATCTTTCAATCTTATCATTTATTTTTTACTTTATAACTGTAGGTAAATATACCCAGCACCCAACATAAATAAATCTTCATCGTCTTCAATATCTCTTTTCAATTTCCACATTTTCACTCAGAGTAAAAATTTAAAAAAACTTGTAAGTACGAAGAGTTTAGAAAGCTAGAACTCTGAATACAGATTGAATGACCACGGATGAACGAAATAAAACGACGAGTTTATATTTCTGAATGGATACCTAGTTGAAAACAAAAATAAAACACGAACAATAATGTTTGAATTTTGTTCATGTTTTGTTTAATTTTTACTCAACTCAGTATGGACACATGTTTTGTTTGTGTTTTATTTTTTTCAAACTTCAAAAAGAAGGGTTTGAGTTTGGTTTTTGTTTTGTTTCTGTGTCGTCTCTGTGTGGACCCGGCATTACATGATAAACTTATTTTTAATGACAAATGACGATATTAAGTACCTATAAAAATATAAATAATTACTATCAAATATACCGATAATACCAATTTTTTTCAAACTTAGTTTACTATTTTTTTATATACTGAATTCAAAGGTGTTTAAAAAAATGTGAGGAAACTTGAAACCGAATACAAATTAAGTAAATGTGAAGTTTTACGATATTAATTTACTGCAATTCTGTGTTTTTAAGGTCTATCTTATATTATTAATACATTATTCTTTATTGAGCCGTAACTAGCAAAATACTAAATAATTTTATAATCCTATGCATTATATTATACTGTATAGTAATACAGTATAAAATCAAATTGCATAATACGTATAGTTTAATCATTAATCTTAAAACGATATTAGCGTAGGTATCTTTTATTTATATTTAATATCAATTAATATATTCATATAAACTGCGTTTAAATAAATATAAGACTATAAGATAAATTCTACTTTGATATTTAATGTTCATTCTAATATTATAATTTATAACAACCTACGAAATTCACATTCAAATGCAAAAAAATATATTTAATTAGGTAAGAAAACGTTTTACCCGCATGTGTTATTGTCTCCGTCTTATAAGTGCGTAACATATCAATTTTTACGCTCAGAAGAACACGTGTAGCTCAGTTAGTTTAAATTTAGAGTGATTGACCTCGTATAAAAACGAAAGGTAACATTATTATCGATGGCTTCTTATGGGCTTTTTATATTATATTTTAATTTTAAAGCGAGTTATGAATATTTTAAGATACACAAACAATTTACAATTTTAATATACTCATAATTGCTTTAAAATTAAAATATAATAAAAAGCTCACGAGAAGCACTCGATGTAATGTTACCTTTCATTTTTATTAGAGGTCAATTATTTACTTTTAATTTTAAACTAACAGAGCTACTCGTGATCTGCTGAACGTAAAATTTGCCATGTTACGCACTTATAAGACGAAGACAACACATATACGGGTATAACGTCCTCTTAAGTTGTTATTGTTCATAAGTCATAATATTAAGGTGCCTGGTAATAACCTATAGGCTATAGAGGCACAATATTTCATCGTCTTTCAATAATTATCGCTTTTTTTTATTTACATAGTTTGGCTGTTATTATAAATAGGTAGCAGCAGGTTAATGTCTGCACGCTTAGTGATGAATATACTACTATATACTGTTAACATAGCATCAGTAATTACTAATTAGGTACCTACTGGCTAGTGGCTACTGGTTATTTAAGAGTCAAGTACTTAAATATAATATATATATTAATAAACGTTAGAACTGACATGATGAGTATTTTATATTTATTATTATTTTACATGTAAAATCGATGCATCGACAATGATTTGTTGAATTAGTTTTACGGGGTGATTATTAATTATTATTATTATTATTATTTCACGAAAAGACCAATCATTAATGATGACAACGATGACGTAAACAAAAAATATATTATCATGAAATATATTTTAAATATATTGTTCTTTGGCCTTAGCGTAAAATATTAGTAAGTCATTACAACGACTAAACAATGTTTAATAATTATATTTTCTCAATACGTTGTATTTTGATGGCAACACATAAATTAATGGGCAAAAGTCCCTACACGGGAGTAGCAGTTAAGAAAAATACATTAATTTCTACACGATAGAAAAAGGTAGGTACTTATATAATATGGAAGTTTCTACACGGTAAAAACAGGTTCGTATGTTAGTTTCTACATAGCGAAAAAAGGTGTAAATATGTGTATACGAATTTTCAGAAATAAATGATATATATGATGATTATAAAAAATAACATACGCGTTTACACAAATAAATATATAATAATATCATGATGATTACAAAATATAATAAAAATCTCATGATGCGATATTTTATGAGGTTTATTTCTATAAGTACCTAACTCAAAAAATTTAACATAATCGTATTGATTAATTTTGCTTGATGTATTTATACTTACTCTAAGAATCTTCTTTTTCGACGTATTTTTTACTGATTTTTGGTTGAATGTTACTAGTTCTGCAGGTTAGGTATTATTTTTATATACGTATTTACCTACTTCAATAACAGTGTGCCGGATGGGCATCAGTCCACCCCTGATGGAATTGTTAGATATTTTC
Source organism: Diuraphis noxia (assembly GCF_037042655.1). Lineage (NCBI taxonomy): Eukaryota > Metazoa > Arthropoda > Insecta > Hemiptera > Aphididae > Diuraphis > Diuraphis noxia. The sequence continues at coordinate 100,734,924 of NW_028301711.1, read as the reverse complement.
AACTATTTGGTACCATGAATTAAGATGTTAATAGGTACGCCGACGTATAATATAATAATAATATATTATTATTATTATCATTATTTCCATGTGCACCAAGACAATTAACAATGATTTACACTTCCTGTTCACTTGATATTATTTATACAGTAAGACTGCGCGTAGCGTTCCGTGGAAATCGTTTCACCACAGTGCAGGCCGCGGACAGCGCGCTCTTTATATAGTCCGACTATGGGGATAACTACCACCCGGCCGTGATCGTCTAGTGGTTAGGACCTTGCGTTGTGGCCGCAATAACCCAGGTTCGAATCCTGGTCACGGCACAAAATCTTTTTGCAGAAAAATCCCGGTAAAACGACCGGAAAATTATTATTGGACTCGACGCGGGCCGCCGCCGCATTGTTGTCGCGTTACGGTTTTTCCGACAGTCACGCCGATCGTTTTTCACGTACACGTCGTTTACCACCACCGTGTTACCGTTGTTACCTATACGTTTCGGTACTATTTTTATATATAGGTATCTTAAATTATTTGAACAATAATTTTTATCGGTTACCACTTGATTTTTTTTTTTTTTCAATATCTAATCTAGCTCGTCGAGTGTTACTGCTGAGTAACGAAAACTTCCCTCAAACATTCACTACCATTGTATATTTACACTAATATTAATATGCTTATTGTAATCATGTTTACAGATTGTATAAATTATATTCTAATAAATGTAAAAAAAAACAATATCTAATTATCGCGTAAGTAAAAGGTTATAAATTTATAATTATTGGGTATTATATTATTATTATTATTATTTACCGGCGACTACGGAGAACGTCTTGATGGACAGCAAATAATGTATATAAATGCCAGTATTATATCATGTCTGTAAACTTGATCTCGTGATAAATAAATAAAACTGAGTACAATCATCGTCCAGATCGTGATAGATATAATTATCTTAATCTGTGTTATAAATAAAGAATTTCACAAAGCTATAGTTAAGGCCCGTGCAAATGAGTAATTTTTAAGGAGTTGTGCTTAGGCAATTCTTTCACCCCTTGCTGTCACTTCTCGTCTGTGAGCGTGTGGTAAATGATCATCGATGTCCACACACATGATCCATATTATTACAAACCCACATGCACACATCGTCCTGTAATTTGGTCATTATATTAAAATATTCCAATTTATGGACTTCAAATAGGTATATCTATACGCCTGGCAAAAATGTAAATATACTTCCAGAGGTCCGATTTAAAAAGATGTAAAGAAATCTAAATGCAGAAACAAAATCACTTTTCAACAGCCGGAACACTTGCAATTTTTGTTTTTAATTTAACTTTTGAATAAACAATTTAAATTTAATCAGTTTTGTAAATTAAATATATACATATACCGGGTGATTCTTTTATCATTGAACACTCATTATTTCAAAAATTATTAATGTTTTTTAAAATATTATTTTATATAGTTTCAAGTTGTTAAAAAACCAACGTTTTTATTAAAAAATTATATTTTTAAATATTTTTTATCCATATCATTTTTTTAATTTTTTACTTTTTTGAATGACAACATAGAGTTTTAATTTCATATTCCAAAGCAAAATATTTTTCTAAAGTATTTTGATTCATAAAAATCGCATTTAGGACAAGTAGTTTATGAGTTATAAGTATTTAAAATTTGTAACTATATAATTCTTTTATTTTTCAACTGCGATTGTAAAAATATGATAGGAGCCTTGTATTACATTTTCAAATCTTAGATTTGAAAAGAAAAACTTTTATGAATTTCTATATAAGATAATTTGAACATTGCCCTAATTTTTACGTATTAAGTCAATATTTGAACTTCAAATGCTAACAAAAAAAATTGTGCGTATGTATTCTTATAATTTTTTAATAACTATAAGAATAACTTATGAGGAACTTTGTATTAAATTTTCAAGTATTTTGATCGGCCAAAAAAATTTTATCGACACAAATGAAAATTTCAGTTGTCTATAAATATCTAAAAAAGTCAAAATATTTCGAAAATTAAATTGTGTAAAGAAAATGCCAATCTAAATAACTGGTGAAATTTTCGAGTATCTAAGACTTATACTTTTTGAATAATAACAAATATTTAAAATCATTTGAGGATAAATCGTTATCGTTACGCTATTTCATAAAAATTTGAAATTCAAACGCACTTAAAATTTTTCCTATAATGATGCTTCGAGTTTTCTTTACACAGGGTGATTGATTTATCATAAAACACTCATTATTTCAAAAAGTATTGACTTTTTTCAAAATATTTTTTTATATGGTTTCAAGTTGTTAAAAACCCAACGTTTTTATTAAAAAATTATATTTTAAATATTTTTTATCCTTATAATTTTTTATGTTTTTTACTTTTTTGAATGACAACATAGAGTTTTAATTTCATATTCCAATGCAGAATATTTTTTTAAAGTATTTTGATATATAAAAATCGAATTTGGGGCTAGAAGTTTATGAGTTATAGGTATTTAAAGTTCAGATTGGCAGAGTGGAGTGGTACGCGGGGTTACCCCGCAAAATATTTGTCCACTACTCCGCTTGTCTAAACTTTAAATACTTATAAGTTATAAGTTATAACTCATAAACTACTAGCCTAAATTCGATTTCTATGTATAAAAATACTTGTAAAAAACTTAAAAAATGATAAGGATAAAAAATATTTAAAAATATAATTTTTTAATAAAAACGTTGGTTTTTTAACAACTTGAAACCATGCAAAAAAATATTTTGAAAAAAGACAATACTTTTTGAAATAATGAGTGTTTTATGATAAATCAATCACCCAGTATAGCTACTTGAAGGAAAACTTATGGAAGACTTAGTGTTATATTTTTAATCCTCAGTTATAAACGCAAAAAATTTTATGATTTTTCAACTTCAAAATTACTTGCAAATTTTCGCGTTTTCGACAGATTTCGTAAAAATTTGAACTATAAACGCTTATAAAAAAAAATTGTGCCTATGTATTTTTATAACTTTTTAATCACTATAAGAATAACTTATAAGGAACTTTGTATTAGATTTTCAAGTATTTTTAAATTTATCAACATTTCAAAAAAAAATTTTCAGAAAAATTGAAAATTTCAGTCGTCTATAAATATCTCAAAAAAAGTCAAAATATTTTGAAAGATTTTGAAATCATGTAAAGAAAATGCCAATCTAAATAACTTGTGAAATTTTCAAGTATCTACGACTTATACTTTTTGAATGATAACAAATATTTAAAATCGTTTGAGGATAAATCGTTATTGTTACGCTATTTCATAAAAATTAAAAATTCAAACGCACTTAAAATTTTTCCTATAATGATGTTTCGAGTTCTCTCTAAAAAAAAACGATTTGGTAGAAAACTGATTTTGCGAAAAAATTCCCATTTTCTGTCATTTTTTTTTTTTGTTTTTCTCGATTTTTTTGAAAACTGTTGGTAAATGATTATTTTTGACCTCTATAATGCACCAAGGATCTTCAATTTTACATCGGAAACCACCCCCAAAGTTTGAAATCGAAGCATTATTTCGACTAGTTATGCTGTACACAGACACAAAAAAAAACACACACATCATTGTAAAATCAATACATTCATCTCTTCGTTCAGAATCTAAAATAGTTAAGAATTTGAATTCAAAAGCACTGTTAAATATTTTGGGTAAAATTATTCAATATTTAATAGGATCGTTAAATAAAAATAACGCCTGCTTGCGTTGTCTCCGTCTCACAAAGTTTCAAACGCTCAACATAGTGAAAAATTTGTGTTCGACAGATCCGTTTTATGTCTAGTGCCTATATGTGAGATTTAATATTAGAGTGGATTGACCTGTTGAGAAAATTAAACGTAAAAACATTATCTGTTTTATCTCGCGGGTTTGTATGACATTTAAGGTGTTAAGTGAGTTATGAGAATTTTTATATTGTAATATTAAAAAAATAAAACATCGTAAGAACCTATACTTAGAAAATACACCGGTAGTTGATGATGGTTTTGCATTTGACACTGATAATAATAATATATCAATTCATTTTACCCGTAAGCTTACTACACGAATTTGAAACTGTGTAATACTATTTGTTATGTTGTACGTTTGTGTAAGATGGAGACAAGTAGACAACACATGCTGATGTAGTAGTATAGTGTTCACGTGGTCACGAGTGTCTAATTTTTGCAGTTCAGTATGACTATTATGTTCATAGTCCAATTTAAAATAAAACAAACATTTTGTGATTTTGTGGGATTGACTCAAGTATATTATATACTATAGTATAACACACACATTTTATTATACAAATATTTTTATAACCATCTACTCTTGTTTTTGTGTAATAATTTAATTGATTTAGTTCTAATCTATTAAATTATATAACTATATAACATGCATATAATAATTTATACACAATAAGCATTTATAGTTATGTATTATACTTAATATTAGTATTTTGTTAAAATAGAAAATGTTCTAATATATTTAAATATTGTATTTTACCTTACCTTTTGTTTGGTTTTTTTTTTATTCAAGAAAATAAGCGTATAAAAACTTATGAAAACATTTAATTTTTTTGTTTCAGTTCAATACAAAGTGAATTGTGACAATGAATACATGACTGTCGATATCAAGAAAACCGATGACATTAAAAGCATTTATTTGAACCAAATGAAATTTTATCCAGGTAAAGAATTATCGTTAATTTATAAAATATTACTAAAACTTGAAGTTTAATTTTATGTACCATAGTTTTTAGTGTTATAATGTAATATTTTAACCTACGCCCATGTATATAAATTTTAAATACATTATGGAACATGTGGTAGATGCACATTGCACTGTAAGTTATTAAATATAAGATGGATTACAATTAAAGTGCAATAGTATATAGTTTAATAGAAATAAACGTTCTTTAATAGCGAAAATAAATATTATCTGCGTTGTGTCTGATGTGGCGTGCCGTAGTTTTTTTTAGAAAATGTGAAAATTCAGTGTATAATATAATATCTACTTTTTACACAATTTTTAAACTTCATTCTTCAATTTTTTTTTTATTTCAACCAGAGCTCGCTTGCCAACCGGTTTTTGAAAAAAACCTCATTCAGTTTAAACTGTCTCTACAAGATGTATATAAATGTGGACTGACCAAAGTGACCAATCAAGGAACCGTAAGGGTTTGGAGTATTTCTTTAGTTTTACGAAAATTCTACACGGACAACTTATTCATTTTCAGGGTACAGTCACGTACTATCATCAGATAGTCATAGAGAAAGACGGTGGCAAGAACTATGAGCACAAGTCTTTTGTAAATGTGAAGTGTTGGTTTTCCGGAAACAAAAATCACACAGTGGCCAAAAGAAATGTACTACCTGCCGGATTCCAAGAGCCAGAGTAAGTTAATTTTCGTATTGTACCTACAGTGTACAAATAAGTTTAGGGTTCGTCTGTACCTAATCAATAAAAATTGACAAATCCGAAAACACCCCAGCTAAGATTATACTTACAATCATACGATTATGATTAATTTACGAAACATTTTCTAATGTTTGGACGGAATGTATATAGTGATAAATCGGTATTATATTATGTTCTTTATAATATTCTATACAAATATAATTGTTGTAAGTATCCAATTAAATATGTCGAAATTATAGACATATTTGGAGGTATATAGGCCACGGGGTAAATTTTTTGTCATCTAATAATCATAATACTACACATCACGAATCCCCGAAGCATCGTTTATCCAAAATCTAATATTTACAACATTGCAGGTTATTCTAATGATGGAATTCTGAATCTATACTATCTTTAGCACTACCTGTTACTTGGAATGCTATTATGTTATAAAGCTAGGGCTGGGATTTTAAATCAATAACTGATGAACCAAAAATCATTTATAAAAGATTTGATAACCGTTTAAATAATCACATAAATCAACTATTAAAGAACTTGGCCATCACCCCACAACATACGCACATGACAAGCCTCAATGACACCTGAAACGTAGGTGGTGTCGTGATATATTCTATTAAATAAAATTAATTAACAAACTAATAGAAAGTTTCATCAATAAGTTGCTTCTTATTCTATTACTTTTATAAATAAAATAATTTTTCTTACAATACCTTGATAATTTTCTATTATGTGTATTATTTAGTTGTTTATATAGATATTTCGTACATACATAGTATTATATTTATATATATTTATTCACCTTACCATAATTTGCTGTCGATACGATTAAAATTTACTATTCTAATGCAAATCGTAGGATTCCCTCTCAAATTATACCAACTACGAGTAAATAAGTTTTATTTCATTTAAATGATTGTTATATTAGAAAGAATTATTTTTTTTTAAATAACGAGTAGATCGTAAGTACTTAGTTTTTCCATTAGCACTCTTGAGGTGTTAACGTGTTGGGTACCTATATATGTGTGCTATCAAAGTATCAATACACATAATACACCTAATCTTTTATTAGTTGAATTATTATAAAATTATTATTGTGTTGAAATTTCTTAAATAAAATATGATATAATTACCCCGAACAAATAAGAAACGGAGATCCATTGATCTATTATATTCATCTACGAAACGAATTTAAAAATAATAATATTATACAACAGAATTGTTTTTTTTTTTGCATGGTTTTTTTACGATTAAATTACCTAAGAGATGACCTAACCCAACCGATTCGATACAAAATCAAGAATCCATAATAGTTTACAGGTATAACTTATTAATACCTGTATAAATATAATATAGTCTTTCAAACCGTTTGCGGTGTGAGATGTGGACCAGTTTCGAAATAATAATTTTCAAAATAATATTTTATATTATCACAATGGGATGCAACTATCTATAGTTTCCACAATTACAATAAGGCAACACTATTTAAAAGATACACTTCGCTGATTTACCACACGATCGCACGTGCCGGCTGACGTGTGTAATTTTATTGTCTATATCTACTATTACATTAATAGGCATATTGTATAGAGTATATACATTGGATAGTCAATCGAGCATATCATTATATTATTGTTCCCGTAGCTTACCTATAATGTGGCATGGGTTAAGTGGCTAGGCGGGCAGGTGTTATTAGTTACATTGTGAAAACTAGTATTTTTATATAGACTGAATAATTATTGCAATCTCTTAATAATAACCTTTAAACGCATGGGTGATAAGTTTGAAGGAGTGGGTCAACAGATATATCGAACTTTTGATACCATCCAGAAGTAATAGGATGTAAATTTTGAAAAAAGATCATGAATGTGTGGTTTATATACTTTATACACAATTAATGCATATAAGTTATTTGATATAATTACGTTTTATTCTCCAACATGGAGGTTAAAACAAAATAATTAATATTTTTTTATAAAACACATACACTTAATTACGTTTAATTAACTTCTGGGAAAAATATGCATTAACGCTTAACGCATAATATATAAACTACAGTTTTAATTATAAACATTGTGAAGATAATGAATCACATATTGATGTACCTATCAGTATTAATATTGATTTTTAGCAGCTGATTTTGTTTGAAAATATGAAAATTCTAGAAGTTAAGAAGAGTTTAGAAACTCTCAGGCAAATAAGTCCAAAGAGCTTGTTTTTATGCTCACAGTACGTATGTGCCCACCACTGATCACTACGGATCGTTAACAACAATATAATAATAATACATTTATATATTTTATTATTGTACGTATCGTGTCGGATATGCGGTAAAAATCAAAGTATATTATATGGGTAATACTGTAATTGGCCAATAGTTATAAATATTGTATAATCACTATAAATATAATATAAGATGCAATGTCGACCATACCAGTTTGATCTTTATCCTCCGGCGATATTAAATAGTAGTAGGTATTAAAGTTGTCTACAGTAGCTCGTTTTCGATTTCATCGAGTGAAATAATATTATGTATTATTGAATAAAATATGATGAAAGTATCTATATAAAACATAACCACACCAACAATTACTGCTCATCGATGTTTCCATGTAGTGGAGTTGCAAAAGGGAATTGACAATATTGTGTTATATTTTAAATTAAATGTGCCTAAATACTTAAAAAATATAATTAAAACTTTTATGAAATACTAGTATAAATTTAAGTAGGAAGTCGAAATTATTTTACCTTACTATGTCATATTAAACCACTCTCCTCTACACAGTCTACACTTCATGAAAAGGTCAAAATTGTCCATGAGGTAGTGTAGTAAAACTTCATTTTCACCTAATTGGATGCATTTCATTAAATGAATGACACATCTACTTATAACGTCTCAAACAATAAATGAACGATTTATTACACAATATATTATGTTTGTGGGAATAAAATCGCACATGATTCTATACCTACTTATAATTGTCGGATCCTGTATTACTTTAATGTAATTATTAATTGTTATTTATAATATACCATTTACATACTAATAATCAGTAGTCAATACATAATAATATTATACATAACACATATAATGGGCAAGATTGGGTTTAAAATGGCTATTTTCACATTTTGTCAAACTGAGTTTAAAAAAAATCTTGTAAATAATATTCATACATGCATGGAATTAAGTTATTAGTTAATAGTAAAACCAGATGCAAAAGTTAAATTTGAAAATAAATTATTTACAATATATAATAATATGTATATATTTCAATTAAAATACAGTTAATAATTTATTAGAATTGCTGATTATTTTATCCCTCAGAGACTCTGAGTCAGAGTTAAGTAGTCCATTTTTTTTTCATGATATACCTATACTTATTACGTTGGTATTATATTTGTGCTATTATTTATTTTTATCTGAGCTACCATATAGTCTTTTATTTATTTAAATAATATGATTTAGTAAGCTTTAGTAGTAGTGCATAGAATATCGTGTACGAGTTGGTCCATTCAATATAAAGAAATCTAACTTTTAAAATGTACGAATTAAAAAAAAAAAAAAAAAACATTAAAAACCCAGGCCAGGTATATAATACATTATTTATTTTTGCTATTATGCGATTAATTAGGTACTTGGCGCTTAATCATAATAACCGGCGATCGACGTTCTCCACGACGAATTCTCCGGATGCCGCCCGTGTACTGCAGTGTACGAAATATTTAATGACCAAGATTTAACTGCATTACAGGGACTTGGAGATCACCACTTCGTTGACGGAAAACGCACCGATTCCCATGCTTAAGGTGGGTGTGCGACAGGGTGGTAGTATCGTTAACGGCGAACTCAACGTCAACCCAGGCACGCCATTGCAAATGGAAATATACCTGGACAAGGACAGTGCCCCGATCTATGGGCTGCTGGTGAGCTACATGCAAGTGACGGACACCAAAGCGCAAGAGGAAACCATCATATTTAACGGGTGAGTTGTAATAGACGTGTAAAATACGAGTACCCACTGTACAAGGAATCAGGATATACGAATATAGGTACCGGCGTAGGTACAGCAAAATGTATTAGACCTCAGAAGTTTTAATTTGGAAATGAGAAGTAAAAACCGTGTTTTATAATAGTAGTTTTGGAAGACAAACGCATGTGTAAGCATCTTAATGAATATTAACTGAATGTTGATGTTTCACTATTTACTCGTAATATTTTATGTTGCGCGCCAGTATATTATTAGAGTTCAAAATAAGTGTATAGAAAGAGCGGCTGCTCTATTCGATCGGTCAACATAATATATATATTATATTTACATGGTTTTTGTTTTACCCACAGCTGTTCGGTGGATCCATATTTGTTCGAAAACTTTAATACGGTGGACGGCGATTTTTTGACCGCTAAATTCAGAGCGTTCAAGTTCCCCGAGTCAACGTACGTGCAGTTCAAAGGCACTGTTAACGTCTGTTTAGACAAGTGCAGAGGGGTTAGTATACTTACTATTACACTCCGTTAATGTATATTGCGTATACATACTATTATAGTATAACTACAATTTTATGTACATAATTATATTATGTGATGCGTGTTGTTTTAATGAACACTGCAGCAGACGAATGATAACGATGACTATAATATAATATCGTGACTATTTTTTGTATTCTTATATAAAAATAATGATGTGCAGTTCTCAACTACACATTTGTTCAGACGTTATTAAGAAAGATTTATTTTTTCGTCACCTATAATAAAAAATACCTTTTTTGGTTTTATTTTTCAAACAAAATTTAATCAAATCATTCAACATAATATTGTAAGGCGGTAAATATTTTTGAAAAGTATATACGTACTTTATTATTCAAATTTAAAATGTATACAGATATTAATGATGATATCATAGTCAATAATAAAGTATACATCTGGCTATAGGTACACATAAATTTATGATTGATTTACATTAGGTAATAGACATTGATAAATTTACAAATTGATATTTGATCAATATCTTTCAATTTCTAAGAATAATTTATAAATATACTAGATAAAAAGTTTCGAATAAAATTTAAAAAAAACGTGAAAACATTTTTATAATATTCAAACTAGACTTAAAAAATTACCGTAAAAAAAATATTAATAACACATTTCACTAACTTCCTCATTTGTCCAACATAATATATCCTCATAGTGTTAAGACCAAAATCTAACTACTGCAGGCTAATGGGACCTATGATTCTGAAGCCTTGTTACATAATAAAAAAAAATTCTCACTAAATATAATTTTTAATCCACAAATGACCTAAATTATTGGAAGAAAAATATTGAAAAATGTGATAATTACACTTCCGAAATTAAAATAAAATATTCGGACATTGTAAGTTTATCATTTATACTTGACGAATTAACAGTAAAAGAAATATATCTATTTTTTAGTTGTTATTTTTTTGGAATTTCCGAATATTAACCAATCTGACACTGCCCACCCAAGCATTGACATTGCGTCAAATAAATCTAATAATGATACATATAGTAGGTACTAACTATACGGACATTAATTGAAAAAAATCTAATGTTCAAAATGGATAAAAATTGTAATCTACATTATTTGTTAATCTTCATCATGAACGCTAATGATACCACAGTTTGTTAAACAAATATCTCATTAAAAGCAAATCATGATTAACGAAGTGCAAGTAAACAGTAAAACGCGCTTGCGTCATTATAAATATGTATGCCTTAATAAGGTAGGTACACAACGAATGTGAAATAGTTTAAAAATTCGTATAAGATTTGATCTCATTAGTATTTTAAACTCTATTAGATGTCTACTCTAAGTCTCTAAATCATATAATTTAATATTGTCCTCTAATATTTTATGTCATTATTTTACAATCAAATAAAATGTGAAATATAATACCTATACACTTTTCTATTGTATTTTGACATATAATGTCGTAACGGATCTTATATTATTATTTGATAGGTTCCTACTGATACCATTTTGGAATTTTCTACCACTATACTAATTTTTAAGCTTACAACCTACCTGTATGATGAAACAGCCAATGTAATAAAACTCCATTTTTGTTTGGTATAATTCATTAGATGACCGACTGAAGATAAATGATTTGTTACACTCAAACGGGTTTGTAATCAAAATTAATTTTTATCATTACAAAATATTCAATTAAATGGTTAAACATACGCTTAATACAAACAATTACTGTTTAAAAACCATGAATAATTTAAAATTGCATTAAATTTTAAGATTTTCTACTTTCTAAGTATAACATAACCACTGTGGACAGATTGGCCCAGGAACTAAGATTCTGAAAAAGCAGGAATTTTATTAATTTATTTGAACTATGATCAAAGAAAACTTATTTTCTGCCCTCGTCCGCTGCTCGTCAGTCAAAATGATAAGTTTTTTATAAGTCATAAGTCTTAATGGGTAATACTATAATTATAGTTAATTAGTAAAAATTGATTTAACCTAGATAAGATACGTTTACACGACTTAATCTACCTAATACATATATTATATAAAACGTTGGTTTTAGGTGGATTGTAGCAACGGTAAAGTTGGTTTCGGTCGGAAGAGGCGAGAAATCAGTGGTATTCCACCTGACCCGAATAAGGTGTTTGAAGTGTCCATGACTACTTTCATCAAAGTGGATTACAAGAGCGAAATGGCCCGAGAAAAAGGTAAAAACAAAGTTTTTACGTTGGATAAAAATTTCAGTAATTAGGCCGGCGGTTTTTTTAAATTGAGTACCGTATTTAACATTTTGTAAAACGTTTTGGTCATCATCAAATTGTATTTAATATTAAATATTTATTTACAAATTTGGGGTACTATGAATTCCGTTAATTATACCTGATATTATCAGACAGCATTTAGAAAATATAAATATTTAAAAATATTATAATTTCTCTTTAGCTCTCTAACGGGAAAAATCGACCACGAAGAATTATATATATATACCTAAGGTATAACTAAATTTTTAATGCTAACCATGTTTGCATTTGGGTTGATTGAATTGCCTATACATTATCCCTTAATACGTGTAAGCGATAACGCAAACGACTAGAACGCCAATAATCAGAATTACGGCGGATGATAAAAAATCTTATTATATTAATGAAACGTTTTAAAGTAAAAAATAATAAGAAAAAAAATAGGAAGAGTAGATAACCGTCCTACTTAGGAGGTGTATTCCTCGTCATCGACTTAATTACTGTAATGCAACTAACTTTTTTTCACATTAATATTTTTTATTTTTTATTTTGTTCATTAAGTGAACCTAGTACTACATGCATTATACATTTTTTTATGTTTTATTTTTTAGTACTAAAAATAAAAAAAAAAAATAAAAAAAATAAAATGTTGGATAACTTCAAAATAGCATATTATTTGAGAATCTGATTATAAAACAGTGGTACAAATATTTATCTAGTAGTTTATTTTTTAGAATTTTTTTAAAATTCAATATTTTTTGGTTAAATTAATTTGGATCGCAATAATTTTAAAAAAAATATGATTTTTGAGAATTCGCTGAAATGAGTATATTTCTTAAATTATTTATTTATCACATAATATTAAAAAAAATTGTCATACGATGAATTGGCATAATATTTTTAATTTTTATTTTTTGGTCTATTCTTTCAGTTACATCCTGTATATTCAGGTTTGGACGCTTTGGATTTAGATTTTTTAATTAATTTTAAATTGCAAGCATAAGAAAAAATACGTTTAAAAAATCAAATAAATTTTACAATGATTAGATGTTTAAAAAGTTTATTTTTAGTTTAATAAAGTCTTCTTGAAATTGTTGTCCAAAGATAAACACAAGTCGGAAAAATTGGAACACTATTTTAAAATATAAAAATAAAATATCACGTGGCCAGTGGGGTTTTTACTCGATTTTTCGTCCGTAAAAACTCATTAGTTTTAACACTCTTAAACACATGAAATAAAATATTATTACCAATCATATTAATTACGATTATAAAAAGTTTTCCGTATTTTTCACAGTGAAATTGGAAATCGACACGACAGCGGACGAACGGAACCAGACCAACTCGAACTCGCTGGACATGAGGCCCAAGGGTGGCGCCAGAAACACTGACGGTACCGACCACATGCGTGTGGACACCGAGGAAATCCGCGAAGAGCTCAAGTACACGCTGCTGGAGACCAATTCCGGCCACGTTCTGGGGCCACGCGCTGTGGCTGCAGTGGCCGTGCTGTTGCTGGTGGCCATTGCGCGTGGTGCGATGATGGACGTTTGAAAAACGAGCGCCTCTCCCGCCCGCCAGTCATCACTCAACTAACTACTCTAACCTTATTAACTTTTCTATTCTTTTTTTCGTGATTTATATAATATTTTATTCATAATTATTATAATTAGTTACAACTTAATGTATAGGTAACATAATATATAATATCGCCTGTATTGTCATTCAAAACAATAACTGTTTGAAGTCTTGAAAAAGTAAAAATGTTTGTGTTTCTACAACTTACTTATATCCCGACTTGCCCCCTCCTGAGAAATTGTTCAATGTGGCGTGAGTGAGACTTTAGGGGGTTCGAATCCCATTAAATTGGTGGCCAGAAATCTAGAAGATTATAGACTCTGTTCTTTAAGTATATAAATATTTATAAAATAATCAAAACTGTATATTTGTATCTTATACAAATATGATTTATTAGCACGACAGTCATTAATCTTTCGTTTAAACATCATGTACTTCTCCCATTGACTATTATTAAATAAAAATTGAAAATTTCCGAACACGTTCTTGCCTATACCTTACTAAATCATAAAACGATGGAAGTACAGTTTTCAAAATGCATTTCATTGTATGGTGTTTTGGAAATTAACAAGCACTTGAATCACCCACATGAATACACTAATATAAAATATATCATCTTTATACTTATTAAATTATAAAACTTTATTTGCTTGAAAAATTATATATGAACGCGGAGAGGCGATGACTAATGAGCAAGGTTAGGATTTTATTAACTAAATAAAAATGACTACTAAGTAACGATGACCCAATAAAATGGTTTGCAAAATTCTCTCTTACAATAAAAATCAACCTTTTAGAATGGCCAAAAAAAAATTGAATAAAAATGTTTAGTTTTTAATTTGCATATAAAAATAAACAATAATTAGTACCTAAAAATTAATGTATTTAAGTTTGAACTATAAATCTTTTAAATTAAGAATATTTTAACTGGGTGACGAATTTTGAAAGCAAGCCCTGAATTCTACCAAGGAAAATATTTAAAAGAAACATTTGTTGCCATGATAAATAAAAAATTAAAACAAAAATGTTTACAGAGCTTTAAAAAAATTGTAAAAAGTCTGAAACATGCAAAAAAAAAAAACGCAAAATTAAATTTACAATTTTAAAAATCTTGATGTCTAATTGGATTAAATATTTTGAATGATATTTCTTTGAAATCATAAAAAAATGCTATAAAATCCTAGCCCTGCAGTTGAGTAGATATAGATTCAAAATTTTATTTTGAATAAATAACATTGTAAATAATTAGCAATCGGCACAAACAGTTGTTGTTTTGGAATCTATTTTTTTAAATAATTTTAAATAATGTTTATTTTGCTTTACAATTATTTAAACGATTTTGCTCATAAAGCAAATTGTCTGTTTTAGAAAATCATAAACGAATATTTTTGTTAACAATTTCATTGACCATCGTTAACATTTTGTTTTGGTACTAAACAAATAACGTGTCTTCTATTGTTCATAATTGATCTTAATTATTATTGAAAACTGTAACGATTTATTTTTAAATTAAAATAGAAATGATTTAATAATTTAATATGTATTTATAATTTATAATACTAATATGGTGCATAACATAATATTTAAAATATACATATTTTAACTTAGGCTTATGATTATTCTCCGAAAATGTGCGTTTTTCAATGGCATTTTATTTAGTGCAATCTGAACTAAATGTATTTTCATTTTTCAATTACTGTGATAATTTTTAGTTGTATTATTATTAATATAAAAACAAAATAACTATACATTAAAATTTATAGAGATGATGGATACGTTTTTGTTTAACGCAAATGTGTAATATAATATTAGCTGTAAAGTGGTCATTTTCAATTGATAAAATCATTCTTTTTAGTTTTTGTAATGTAAACAAAATAATAAATATGATTAATTTTCTAATATAATTCATATTTTTCTATCTATATATTAGACGAACTAACTAAATATAAAAACACGGTTATATGCAAAAATTTATTCTCATAACTTGACTTAAATTTATTCTATTTTATTTTTATTATTTGACTTCGACATAAAAACTCTATATAAAATTTAATAAAATATATAAATATATTATTAGCTACTGTTATAACATGATAATTGAATTAGCTTTGGCTACTGATTAGTGACTACCTACCTGATAAAAATATAATTACCTATGATTTATTAGCTCACTAAATCATGTAGACAGTTATAATCAGGAATATTAATTTTTAGGTATGACATCTTTGAATTTAATTCTAACAATCATTATAATAATAATTTATAATTTTTATAGTTCAATTACCTTGAAACTATCATATTATTATTGACTGTACCATCATGCACGTAAAGTAATGTATCATGATGTAACAAAGATTAAATAATAAAACAATCTGTATTATATCTCATAAAAGTACTTAGTGCTATAGGTCTTATTGATATATAAGTTATAAGTAGTCAGAATTAATTGCTATAATTTTGTACTACACAGTAAACACAGCAAATTTGATTGCCAAGAAAAAACATTCTCATAACTGCCACTAGAATTGCTTATATCAAACCCCTCAAAAACCAACATGTAGCTTCGTTCATAATACAATATTTAGCAAACTTTTAAAATTTGTAACAATAAATTATTCTAGTCCGTGTTGTGTGTCTATGGGTTTTTAAATATTGTGCAATCTTCTGTTTTGTTGATATAATTGAAATTCAAAAACACATTTGTTTTAATAACTTCTATTACTTTATTTACATATTGGAACTTATATCTAATGTAAAATGGCAGTTTTAATTATCGCAAAAAGTAAATTTATCAAAGTTTAAATTTAAATGTTCAACTAGTAAATATAAATATTATGCTATGTATAAATGTTTTTACAATAAATACCTGTGATAAAAATAAGTTATACCCGTAAATGTGCATGACTAATATTCATTTTTAAATTATAATTAAATTATATTAAATAAATTAGGTATTTGAATATTTGATGAATTATAGTAAAGTTTATCCTAATTCTTTACTAATAACTCTAGCTATTTTAATTGCATTAATATCAAAAAATATATTTAACAATATAAGTTAATGGTCCATCTTTGCTTATAGTCATTTTTCATGTATCCAGTGATTTTATATAATTAATTTCAAATTTAACACGTCTATTACAGTAGTTCTAAATTCCTCTCTGTACAGCAGATCGGTAAACAATTATTATTTTAATAGTTCAGTTCTGATTTATGAATTGTAAATTAAAACTGACATTTGCTTATTGACATGTAAATAACAAAAAAAATAACAAAGTACTGCAAATTTTTGTGATTAATCTATCACCCGTATGCACAGTCATTTAAGTATTACTTAAAATCATTTTAAGTGTCACCTAAGCACAGTTCCTTAAAATTGCGTTGCACAGTTATACTTATGGGATTGCTGTCACTTAAGATTTCTCTTAAAGTTAAGTGGTGGATAGACCACCCTTAAGAGGCCCGTAAACTAAAATTTTTTTTAACAGCTGATAACATAAAAATAATAATGGAATCAATTTGTTAAAATTGTTCACAGAATTATCGTTCTACCTTTTGCAGTGCATTGATTTATGTTATTTTTTTTATTAAATTGTCCAATCTAAAGTATACTTAATATGGATATAATAAAAACGGGAAATTTTACGCACACTCATTTTTCGACAAAATCGATTTTGGTTTTTGATGTAACTTTAAAACAAATGACCATAGATACATGAAATTTTCACCTAATGTTTATATAAGTGTATTCTATCCACCATGCAATTTTCAAAAATGTTCGACTTAAGTTGAACTATTCATAGGCATTTCAAATTTTCGATCATTATTAGTTTTTTTAAAATTAATATCGATAAAAATTTATTTGTTAGGCAGAAAAGCTTAAAAATTTAATACAAGGCTCTTAACATATTGTTACAATAGCAGTTTAAAAATAAAAGAAATTCATAGTCACAATTTTTTTTTATAAGCATTCAAAGTTTGAATTTTGATAAAATACGTAAAATCATGAAAATTCACAAATTATTTTAAGCTAGAAATTCATAAAAAATTTTCTTTTTAAATCTAAGATTTAAAAATTTAACACAAGATTCCTTACAAGTTTTTCTATCTTTATCACAAATAAAAATTCCACCGGAAATTCAAATTAAATTTTTATGAGCATTTGAAATTTAAATTTTTACAACATTGGATTTTCACTTTTAGCGATTTCCTTATTTTGGTGTAACTCTAAAACAAATTACCGCAGATACTTGAAATTTTGACTGAATGTTTATATAGGCGTTTTATATATTTGATAAAATTTTCAAAATATTTAAATTTGTTTTGAGCTGTTTACTGACATTTTAATTTTTCAACTTTTTTAGTTTTTTTTTCTATAAATATCGATAAAAATTTATTTGTTCGGTAGAAAAGCTTGAAAATTTAATACAAGGCTTCTAACACAATGTAACAATTGAAGTTAAAAAATATTAAAAATTCGTAGGCACGATTTTTTTTTATAAGCATTTAAAGTTCAAATTTTGACTAAATACGTAAAAATTACGGCAATGTTCAAATTATCTTAGATAGAAATTCATAAAAGTTTTCCTTTTTAATTCTAAGATTTGAAAATTTTTAATAATCTATAATATATCCTAGACAGATAAACCGTCTTCGCTCAGAATCGTTTTTTGTATACAATGATATAATATCATTGGATTCAAATTTAATTCCATCCATTGCAGTAACCCACTTGTAACCTACTGTACAGCAGAGCGACTTACACGACTTGCCCGCTTTTTTAATTATATTTTTTAATTTAGGTTCTCTAAAGAAGTAGTTATGGATATTATTATGCCATTAATTACTATTCATCACAATAATAATCGTGGTTTGCCCATCCCACCTATTCTTAAACTCCTAACAACACTGCGTTTTTATGCATCTTCAAACTTTCAAGTAGACACACATTTTAAGTCTCATTCAGTTGTTTGTAAAATAAGTTTTGTCAATAAATTACAATTTTAGATTGTAAATGGTGACTTAAGAGGAATCGACCAAGGAACTGTATCACGAATAATTAAAAATATATGTAAAATGTTTGCAAGTAATGTAAAAAATCATGACATGTACATTTTTATTTTAAGCATTTTACCTTAACTAAATAATAATAAGCATACAAATCAATATACATATATTTAAATAATATTTTCTTTAATTTTTTTTTAATTTCTAAAGCAAGCTTTTCACATTGTAACTTGAACAATTTATGTTCCTCAAAGCGCTTAGCTACTACAGACTGCATCATAAGTTTCTGATTTAAAATCTAGATAGATATATAGATAGATAGTTTAAAATTAACTAATCAGCTAATATACTGCATATCTTTAATAATTAAATTACCACATTAATCAAGTTATTTTGTAACAACTAGGGCCCAGATTTTTAGGATATTTTAAAGCTGAAATGGGATCTTAATATTCTCCATGAAAATAATATTTTATTTTTATTCACTCAAGAATATGCTTTATTCAATTTTAAAGTAGTTGTCTAGTTTGTTGTTTTTTGTGACTTTTTCTACTTTTTTAACATTACATATATGTAGTTATAATAAGAAAAATTGATAACATAAAATATCATGGAAGAATAATGCAATTTTAAGGATTACCTAACTAAGTAATACCTAACAACGGGCTACTTAAATTTTGACTATGCAATTCAAATTTACGGGTTTGCTAAGTATTGGTTACATGGCCCGTAGCTAGGTATCACCTAAGCAGTTTTAGGTGAACCTTAACGCACCGACTATGCATACGGGCATATGTTTTATAAATAAATAAGTACATAGATTTACCATTTACCTCATATTTTAAAACACAATAATAATAATGACCAGTTTTATAATATTTAAAAACTTCGTTCAAATAGGTATTTAATATAATGTAAAATAAAATTATTTGTTATATTTATTAAATTAATGGCATAATACAGTTAAACTATATAGATAAATAAATAAAAGAATTAATAATAAAGTGTAATTAGTCGCGTACACAGACAATAATAATATTTATTAAAACGTCTTAGCGATATTGATTGTATCACGTCTCTAAAAGCCATAAGGTGTGGGTATGATCCTCGATATTATTGATATTTCTTCTAGTATAATTATTAATATAATAATAATTGCTCTATTGAATTTGACTCGAGTACGCCACGTGTTGGGCGTCGATGCTGGGGTCATAATAGTGGCCGGAAGCCGGAAACTCGGTGTCGTGTCGGTTTATCTGTTGCGGTTGGGACAGTTTCTTGAGCATCATCATACCGGAAAGAAGCAAGGCTATTTTGCTCAGTAACAGCGCCTTGCCGGCCATCAGTATGATGATTTTTATCGCCATAGGGCCTATGACGCTGGCAGCCATCATGGCGGCTATCATTATGGCCTGTTGAATGGCCTTGTCTTTCTTCTTGCGACCTGCCATGGCACACAAATTATATGTCATGTTCAATATTATAATTTTATCAATGAATAATTTTGATGATAATTAAGACTAGAAGAGTAATGCACAAACAAATCCAAAATATGCCATAAAAATGATATTACACCTCAAAAGTTCAATGCTATGCACATATATAAACAAGTTTAGAACAAAAAAATATTTTTTATTAAATATAAAAAAGGCAATACCTATAGGACTGTAGTGGATTCACTTTATCATCTTGTAGGTACATCTAGTGGATTTTTAATCTGAGAAAAAAATGATTTCTTTAATTTCGAAAAAGTTATAGTTTCAATTTACATCTCACCCATCTACTGCCAGTAGATGAGTGAGAAATCGTTTAAATATGTGTGAAAATTGTTCAAAACTTTTTGTATTAATTGCTTTCAAATTTTGTTTAACTAATTAAACATAACTGCCTATCAGAAAAAGTGTTAAGTATTTTTCGTTTTGTAAATTTCACTAGCCAAACATCTTTCTTAGGTTATAACTCTTCAGTAAGTAAGTATAGTAGGTATCATATTACTTTTTAATCATTTTTTTTTTGTCTTGGAATCGGGGAAGCTATTATCTCTAATGAAAGTATAAATGGTATAGGAACTTGCGAATGCTTAAACTAAGGCCGGAGTGATTTTTGCTTTCCCTTAGCATCCCTCTACTTCCTAAATTATGCCTTTGATTGATAGGGTATGAATAATTCAAATTAGTCAATAAAAATTAGCTAAATTGCTCATATTATTCTTGGTCCTTTTATCTCACTTTGAAAATAAAAATGATTGCAATTTTCAGCATTCAAAAATGAAAATTACCGTTCACACAAATCCAACTCAGACCCAAGTTATGATATAACGAGTCTTAGTACCTACCTACTTATAATTTCAAACATATTGTTATAATATTAAAGCACATACTTCTATTATAGCTGTATTCGTATGTTCGAAATTGTTTTTCCGATATTCGATTGTGTGAATTACAGCGTAGTGCACGCGAGTTCTCATCACTTAGTAATAAGTAACAACGATTCAGTAATTTTAAGTAAGTACCTAGTCGTAATTTAATAATCATATTATTATATTATGTGCGGGGAAATTCGGTGGAATTTTTTGGAAACGAAAGTTACTTCCATAATATTTGTCGTCGAAATTCGCTCAATTATGAACACGCCATGACGACAGATTGCATGTAGCTAATATAGGTATCAAGGTATTATAGTACTAGAGTTTTTAATTCTGAGGCGTAATCGCAACATATTTTTTTTTTTTAACCAGAAAATAGTTTGACGTGAACAATACCATAATATGCCTAGCATATAACATTATATTACTGAACTGATGGAATCTAGAAAATAATCTGGAAAACAATTTTATCGAGTTTTAAGTAGTTTTTAATAATTTTAGCAGTTTCAATTTTGTAGTGTCAGAATTTTGAAGTGAATTACCACTGTGGCCAAACTCACCCATTACCTATATGTGTTCTTCCATTTGATTTTTCGATATTTAGATTTTCAAGCGAGTTATGAGTATTTAAAGTTTCAATATTTTAACTATATTAAAATATTGGACAAAGTATAAGCCCATAAGAAACCACAAATTATATCCTAAACTTTGGCAATTGGTCCATTGTGCACTCTATTATTAAAACTTACTTTACAAAATTGGAATTGATAATGAACTCAAATTTCCTATGTTGTAATACGGAGCAACGATCGCGGTTGTGGTGGCCTCTTATAATAATGATTTATATTCTGATTAATTAACGAGAATCGTGTGCTGAAATATTTCAGTGATTAATTTTATTGGTTACTAGCAAGTAGCAATCATACGTTTCGGAAGGAAATATAAATTCTCATATGGATGTGGGTAAGTTATCGGCTTTGCAGAAGACTTAAATTCAACACTTTACAATAGTTGTAACAGAAATATTCTGCAAATAGTTTTACCCTTCAAATTATTATTTTTACACTCGAGCTGGATGAACCGTCGTCAGAATTAGGTACCTAATGAATTTAAAATCAATTAAATATAATATACACTTAATAAATAATATGTTACAGGGGTAGGCCATGATTGGCACTCATCAAACGTTACGACTTAAAATAAAATAACAGGGGTCTGAAAGCTATGTTATATATTGAAAAAAAGGCTGTAGCCCATATGCGCGAAATATGACCAAACGCCATCCAAAAGCACAAAAATAAATATCTGATAAGGTTAGGTTAAAAAATTACCTTTTTAATAATCCATTAGCGAAAATTATTTTTTTTTTTTTTTAAAGTGTATTTTATTAAAATCATATAGGTAAAAACATAGAATCAAAATCATTCGGTTATTAATATACACTATGCTATTCGTGATTATAAAATGTGTATTTAAATATAAAAATATATAAATAATTTTAAAAATTGTATTTAATTTAATAGGTATATGTTTTGTTTAAGATCAATAAAAATAATAAATAAATAAGTACCTTAATATTAAATTTGGAATTTGAAGCCCATAGTTTTTAAGTAATTCAATCTTGAAATATTTTTTATCGTAATTTGTAACGATAAAATTCGATAATACTAAATACTAAATTAAACTGAAATAATACTACTAAAATAATTTTAAAATGAAACCTATAGTGTAACGGGTACAATATTGCATTAGGTAATACAATTTATTTTTGCGCTTTTATACCACTACTAAGGTACAAGAGCGCAAATTCGTTTTGCGTTTTTGGTTTATTGACAAAAATTGACCTTTTGCGCTTTTAGGCTTCACCGGAAAAAAATATTGTTTTCAGACCATTGTTTTTTTTTTTCATCGTACGGTTGCTGAGTGCCGTTATTAAATGCACGAGCTATACATACTTATATTCTTAGCTTCTAAAGTCGTTGTAGGAATCTAAAATTCGAGATGATGAAGAGACGGACGCTGGGGTACTCATATATTATAAAACTACGGTCTACGTGTTTAATGATAGTAAGGTACTTAAATTTTTTTTATTTTAAATAATTATTTCCGTAAGTGATTTTTAAATACTCGATCTAATCAAGATGTTTTAGAAACTTTTTCTCTAGAAACTGATCGCATATACCGTGACACGACTAACCCTCCATCCTTAGGTGACGTTCTATAATACGGGCGTGTGATACAGAGCGAAACACAAATAACCGACAATCGTTATCATGGTTTGTAAATATGTACACACGAGACGACGGCTGAGATTATTGTTGAAAATATTTCTGTGGTGGGACTATGAAAATGTTTTATATTTTATTTATATAATTAATATTAATTAATTATTAATCAATTGTTTCAGAATTGGTTTGATTCAAAAGTTCGTAGAGGCCAAAGAAATTTAACCTTTTCCTTTAACAGTAATGATTGCTAATTATTTTATAGAGGGTGATTCTTTTATAATTGAACACTCATTATTTAAAAAAGTATTTACTTTTTTCAAAATATTTTTTTACATAGTTTCAACGTTTTTATTAAAAAATTATATTTTTAAATATTTTTTATCCTTATCATTTTTTAAGTTTTTACTTTTTTGAATGACAACATAGAGTTTTAATATCATATTCCAAAGCAGAATATTTTTCTAATTATTTTGATACGTAAAAATCAAATTTTGGACGAGTAGTTTATGAGTTATTAAATACTTATAACTCATAAAAGTAAAAAACTTAAAAAATTATAAGGATAAAAAATATTAAAAAACATAATTTTTTAATAAAATGTTGTTTTTTTAACAACATGAAACTCTGTAAAAAAATATTTTCAAAAACATTGATACTTTTTGAAATAAGGAGTGTTCAATGATAAAAGAATCACCCGGGATATTTTGCTAAATATTAACGGAAATGTTATTCCGAGTCAATTTTAAGTTCAATTCGAACTTTCTATAATATTTGGTACGATAACTATAAATAAGTAGAAATGTGCGAATATGAGTACCCCACTCGTAATCGAAAAATTGACATTAAAAACCAAATGAAAAAAGTTTGTACAATTTTCGATGTCTGCGCACATCAAACTACTCAATATGTATGATAATATTATATTGCATTCGAAATAAAAAAAAACTAACTATAACTTATGAGGTTTATTAAAAATGGGTCATATATCGATTTAGAGTGATGGCCTTATGATATAAGATATACATAGGTACATACAACAGTTAGGATGACCCTATGTGTTCCTTTTTTTTTTTTTTTGATCACATTTTTTGCTTGTATATTGAAAAACTACGAACGAGGTGCTTTTATTGTTGTCTACATAAAGAAAGATTATGAAAAACCAAGTAATGCGTTAAAAATGTTTAGCAACGGATAAAGTATTTTATTTTCGAATAGAGAGGATCATGATCCCCATGGCCAAAACGTATCGCCAAAAAGGCGGAAGTATCTCAGTATTATCGCAGCGATACCCGGTATACGGTTATTGAGTTATTCTATACGACGGCGCTCACCTTCTTGGCCGGCTCCGTCCAGCTCGACGGTCCTGGTGGACATGAGCCTGTCAATGCGGTTGGCCAGCATGTCGTTCAGCAGGACGTTCTTGCTGTCAGCGTCCGGAGCGGCGTCCAGGGCAGCGCGATCTGCCAGGTCAGCCTGCGGATCGACGTCCAGTGACTTTCCAGCCCTGAAGGCCAACGTCACGCCGTCCACTGAGGTCAGGGCTGGCTTTCCTGGTGCCCGGTCATGGGCCGTCAACGCTTTGGACTTGAGACACACTGTGACCGAATCGACGTCGCCGTAACAGTCGTCTAACACCGACCACAGGACCGCGCCCAATCCCATCGAACCCACGTCGTCCTCTTGCCGCTGTTGAGGTATTTGTTGTTGTTGTTGTTGTCCCGGTGGTGACTCGGAAGCGGCTATACCGATAACGGCCGAAGCGATAACGCATACCAACGACAGCGCAAACACGTAAATCGATGACATATTAGACATATTTGAGTAGGTAATATTATTTCGATAATAATAGTTGTGATGTTGTTTAGCGACGGTTGGTGTTATGTCAGGTTACCGCGTGGTATACGGTCGATGTGACCGGTAACACTTCAGCAGGTCGATTCGGTGTCGGCACCTAGGTATGTAGTACGGTTGTCTTGTTGCGGTAGACGCGGCCGTCGTCATCGGTGGTGGTGTGGATGTAATGGTACCGAAGTGATCGTCGGGAGATTATATACGACGCGGCCGCGACCAGAGCACCGTGAAAATAATAATGTTACGACGAGTTTCACCGGCGGCGGCGGTCATTTTTCCAGCCCCCTCCGTCCGTAAAATATTAAATATTATTGTTACAAAAGTTGTCATAGTCAGTCAACATCATCATTATTATTTTATTATTATTATTATTTTTATATGATTATTCTTATTATTATAATTTATTATAATAAATTATTATTATAGTATATGATACAATATGTATATTATTCCAGTGCCATCCATTTGACGCGCTACGTTCGTTTTGTCGGTGAATTATTCGTCTGCATTTTTAATTGCTTTTCGTTTTTTTTTCTAATTTATCTTTCATTGCTGCTGTTCATCTGCAAACCACGGCTAGACTACAATAGGTATATAATAACCACATTTTGATTCATATTAATTTTTTTACCTACGTGATTTCCTGAAAAAGATGAATACCGATGTTAAAGTCCTAGAATTTATTCTTTTGATACGAAGGTTCATGCCATCAAAAAGGTAAAAAACAAAAGATCTCAGCCCTACTCTCGTCCCAAAAATCATTTATTTGAGTGCCTTTCGTTAATATATTATGAATATACCACGATTTACACCTGAGTTCTTGGCATTCTTGCATAGTACCTATATATGTACTAACCACTGAATATCATAATATTTATAATATGCCATCATCATATGGTATATGATCACATATTATTATGCGTATACTTATGTCACAGATATTATATGAATTATAAATAAATATAGACAAACACTGGTCATTATGATTAAGCTAAATAAATATTGTAGAAATTAATTATTATTAATATTGAAATAAGTTCAAGAATTTTACATGTAATATAAAGGGTTTATTATTTTGTCAACTTTAACTTCAGTATTAATTTATAAAATACAAAAAAAAAGTACTTTGAAAGTATTTGAAATATTACAAAGTATACTTAACAAGACTTGTGGAGTTAACGAGTATAACTGATTGAAATATTTGTATTGCGGTAGGTACAGTAAACTAATAAAATAAAATACAAACAATCTATTTCACACTCGAACGTATAGTCAACAATATAAATGTATAACATAACTATGTAGTTAATAAAAAGTTAGGTTAGGTTAGGTTAGGTTACTTACTGGAATACTAGTAGAAGCTTGAATGAATCCCCCCATGGGATCCGCCATGATATGGCGAGAGGGGGGGGGGGCTTGCGGGCTCTTAATTGAGTCTTACTAAGCGATCCCGGTCAAAGTTAGACCAAACCCAAGAGTCTTACCTTAACTGGTCGGACAGGTCTGGACTACCTGCAAGCGCCTGCAAACGGACACAGGTGAAGGTAACACCGATAACAAATCCCCTGGCAGTAGGTAAAATGCAAGTGAAGGAAATCACTCTAAAAACCCAATATGAACGGTAAAAACCGGAATATTGTTACCACCCCAGGGGCCTCGAAACCCCAGGGGTCGGCTGTAGTGGGTGGATTCGGATTTTACACCGGATCCAACGTAGCGGGCCTACTACGGTCGTTATCAAACGACTGTGAGGGTACGGGGGAGGCCAGCTTAGCCCCCGCAACTCAAAATGCTACTAGCGCTGAGACAGTCGTGTTCCAAAAGGGCACACACCAACCCTCTGCTAGTGGTAGCACCCCACAAACACATATATGCAATATATGATATGTTGATCTAGAAAAGGCCTACGACAGAGTTCCTAGTGAGGTTTTGAAATGGGCATTGATGAAGAAAGAGATGACAAATACGTATGTAAATATAATCGAAGAAGCGATTGAAGGAATGAACACAAAGGTTAAAAGCCTTGTTGTTGAAACTTAGGAGTTTGGGATTGGAGTTGGAGTGCACCAAGGTTCTTGAGTCTTTACTTGTTTTTTTTAGTAATAGACGAAATTACAAAAAATATACAAGGTGAGGTACCATGGGCATGTTATTTTCGAATGATGTAGTGTTGGTTAGGGAGACTCTGGAGGAGGTGAACTATAGACTGGAGGAATGGAGGGAAGCACTTAAGAGTAAATGGTTACAATTAGTGTAAAGTTTATGTAAATCTGTGTATATAGAGTTTAATTTTCAACTTGGAGATAGACTCCAAAGAGTAAATCATAATAGGCATGTAGTGAATATGGTGGGCGAGATAGTAGATGAATTTGATAGTTTCAAGTACTTAGGATCCAAATTACAAAAGAATGGTGGTTTTAACAAAGATATTATGCATAGGATGGATGAAGGGGACTGGGTAAATTGAGTCCGAGATAAGTTTGGTACATTTTGAAAGCGGTAAATTGAGCCCCGGGGAAAATAGGTAGTAGGTAAGTTGAGTCCCGGAAAAAATAAGGCAGTAGGTAATTTGAGTCCCAGAGAAAAACGATTTATATGCATTTAAAATTTAAAAATGTGCACTATAAAATTTTTATTTGTGATTTGTGGACATTCATTGACTGCATGTATATGATTTTGAAAATAGCAACATGCATTTTTATTGCATAAAAAATAATTATATAATTAATAAAAATGCAATTAAAATGCATGTCGCTATATTCAAAATCATATACATGCAGTCAATGAATGTCTACAAATCACAAATAAAAATTGTATAGTGCATTTTTTTAAATTTTAAATGCATATAAATCGTTTTTCTCTGGGACTCAAATTACCTACTGCCTTATTTTTTCCGGGACTCAATTTACCAACCCCGGGATGAAGTGGAGAGATGGCCGACCCAAATAGTTGGATGAGAAGGCGAAGGCGAAGGAAAAGAAGAAGAAGAAGTATTTATGTTTTTTATATTTGTGTTATCGCCATGCGTTGCGCAGACCACGGAGACAACGGATACCATTTTTTACTATTTTAATATCTTGTAATAATTGTAATAGCAGTTAGTCTATCTAACTGTCACCATCCGCCAAGTTTGGAGCGTTCAATGTGTATAGACATTATGTTTAAATGCTGTCATAGTGTCATTGTTTCTTTTTCTAAGTTAAAATCCTGACGATCGAATGATGAATGTAACCACAATATCACCAATTTAACAACTCTAAATCGAATATACTAAATTTAAATATAATATTCATATATATATCATAAAACAATTTCACTGTTATAGACACAATTTTAATGTTTATGCCAAACAGCAACGCACGTCATAGCTGCCGACGATGACACAACAGTGTTGCAGCAGACGTAAGAGTAGTGGAGGTTGTAAGGATGTGTGAGTGTACACGCGCGGCAAGCAACGGGCGTCGCTATGTACCAATACGGCCAACTTTATACTTCCAATAATTTCAATTAATTTGATAGACTTTTCGCTTTCTCTTTTTTCATCTACACACCAAGTACTTGCGTTAGAAAAAGATATCATAAAAATCGGTCAAGTAGAACTTGAGATTATAACTATCATAATAAATCGCCTCACGTTTTAATAATATATAAAGATAAATATATTTATAACTATTTAACAAAAATTGAGTCATTGAATGATACATAATATAATTTATTTCATATCATTGATATAGTGTTTTTGATGAAAGCTAATATGCTTTTGGCACTCACATTTTTTGCCTCTGCATCTGTTTTTCCATTACCTATATTCGTCATGCCATATTTAGTTGATGATTGGATATAAATTATTCCATACACTTGTGTGTCATTATCATTATTAGAAAATCGTTCATATGTGATACTTAGGTCTTCTTGGTGTGCAAGTTTTTTCAAAAATTCAAATAAACTCATATCAATATCAATGTAACCCAAGGAATAGCATCTTTTTAGTCTTTGCATACATTCTTTTTTAGATAATGATAATTGGTTACACAATAATTTCACTTGTTGAATATATTCACACGGATCGACATATCTCAGATTTCGCATGCCTAACTGATAAGATTTATCCTGTTTGAAATCGCTATGAATTATAGAGATTTTCTGTGGATCCAAATCAATTTGGGCATACACCAATTGAGCAGCTTTATTTTTTGCGACTTTCTTGGAATTACCGATACCCTTAGATTTGTAGGACTCTACGGAACATATGACGGAATAATATATTATACTGATTTCATTAATATTTTCTCGGTGAAAATCATATTTTGGTAATCCCCAACCACGAGCTATGCATATCTCTTGGAGTTTACCAATATAATTGATAAACGTTTCAACTTTTTTTGTTCCGAGGTATATCTGGTTCAAATTTAAGTCCATAGAGTTGTTTTTAGCTTCATTTCTCGACAAACCTTCACCGAAATCTATCAATTTATTTTTTATAGAATTCGACGTTGAAGTATTATTGGTCGCAGCATAATTTGAATTAATTTGGTTATACATCAAACGAGCGGCATATTTTTTTGCAATTTGCTTGGATAACCCTACACCTGTAAATTTATGAGGCCCAAAGGAACATATAACGTAATACAATCTCCTTTTATTTTTAATGTCATTATCTTGATAGTATTCATATTTTGGCATATCCAAATGATAAGCTTGACAATACTCTTGCAGTGTACCAACGTAGTTATTAGATATCACATTAACTTTACTCTCTAGCCTTAATGAATTCAATGAATTTACTAAATGGTCATCATTTTGCACAGAGGCATGTACATGAGCTACAGAGGAAAGCTTCTCCAAAAATTTATTAGCCGCATTTTCAATTGCTTCGTCCACTGTCAACCCGCATCCGTAAGTTTCGAGATCCCCACATATGGCACTACACGTGTGGACCTTAGATGGAATTAGGCCCGCCGCGGAGAGCATAGTGTATTTAACCAATTTACCACGCCTGGCCATGATGCCATTAAGCAGTTCTACCATCGGCGAACATTTGCAGTGCAATTGAGATCCACCACAATTGTCCATAGTGTTCTGCGGCAGTTTCCGGATTACTTTTCTTTAATGGTTGCTACATGGTCTTATGCAATTCATCGATGATTTATCTTTATAAATGGAGCAGTTTCTTCCGATGGACTTGTAATCAACAATGAAAAAACTTGTTGACGAACGACAAATGGAAATTTAAGTTCCGAAACAACGAACTGCCACCATAGACAGAAATTTTACCGTAATGACTTATCGCAGAATATTTAGATGGTCTGCGGTTATCACGGCTAACCATTAACGATGCTGACGCAAATTCGGATACTAAGGATTGACGACAATTAATGTATAGTTCAGGATTATTATAAAGATAATAATGTAAATGAAAAATTATCTAATGAAATACAAAATAGTTCGTTTTCTAAGCAATACAAACTCGCGTATTGTTACTGTGGAAACGCGA
Organism: Diuraphis noxia; assembly: GCF_037042655.1. Taxonomy (NCBI): domain Eukaryota; kingdom Metazoa; phylum Arthropoda; class Insecta; order Hemiptera; family Aphididae; genus Diuraphis; species Diuraphis noxia. The sequence continues at coordinate 100,704,240 of NW_028301711.1, read as the reverse complement.
GTAATGAGTATAATATTAGGTGTTAACGCACTAAAAAAAAAAAAACCAGATGAAAATGTGTGCATATTATGTTATTTGTGCTATATTATAAATTTATGATATTGTGAATTTCATCGATGCACTTAACGTAATCACTACATGATATAATATATTAAATAATGTAATTTATTTTAAACAACCGTCAATAATAATTAATGACAACTACATTAGGCCGCGTTTGTTTCGAAGTTTACGCAGGTAGCATTTCATACCCAGGTGACTTGAACATTATCTGCCCTAAAATAAAATAACATTATTTACTTTTTATATAATTTTCAGAGGATTGAGTTTGGGAGTGGCCAGGTGTAGTATAGAATAGTGCAATAGCATAACTCAGGCTTTCACATTTTGTGCATCACATTACATCAGCCCTGGAGTCTGGAATGTAATTTTCTTGTAAACCTTTACCTTTATGGCTTTATATATACTTTTTTGTTAAATGCAATCTTGTTGATCATATTTACCTTAATAACTAGTTAACACCTTCTTTATGTTATTTTTACAACAATAATGTATTGCTGCAGTAAGGAGAGGCTTGACGTGTTACGGACACGACGTTTGGGCTTGTTGTAGACAGCTGTTTAAAAATAGTTATTCAAAATTATCTCTTGAAGGAACAAACTAAATTCTGTAACTTTCCAAAACATCTATGACGTACGACTTCAATTAATAAATCGTTGTCTTTAATAATTTTGGTATCTTATGTTGTATACACATACAGCTAAAATCATTCTAGAGTAATAAATTTGATTTCAATCAAGTACATATAATAAGCACGTGCACATGCCAAAGCCAATGTAACGACGCCATATGGTTGGGCAGCAATTAAACTTAATGATCGTACCTTGTCGCTACAATATAAATTCTAATTCTAATATACTCAACAACATTATAGATAATGATTGTTAAGAGTTTTATCCATATGCTGAAAATGCCTTTATAGGATGTCCACCAACTATTTTTTTTTCTTTGATCCGCCCACAACATATAATACATTTGCGTTCAAAAGAACTAACATCGAGTCTTGTGATTTTTCTTTTATAATGTTATAGCAAGTTGACCTGTCATCAAACTTAAAGCTAAAAACGTTATCAGTGTTTGTTCGCTGGAATATTTCAATATTTTAGTTTTAAAACACAGATAATTTTCTTAACTTTAAATTTAATAGCTCAGGTTAATTCACTCTAATACTAAAAATAACAACGCAAATTTAGTTCCACTCTTCCACTGGTCGTATAGCTTGCGATGTTGTACGTAGAGCAGAGCGGGAGAAAACGAGTGCGTTGACATTCTCGTCAGGAATTAAAGATATATTATCTCTGCTGTTCTATTTAAATATTTATAGCAGAGAGGTCTTTTTCAGTTCTAAAAAGAATTAAATCATGTGTAACATTCAAAATGGCTTAAAAACGTTTCCATCAGTTATGACAATCGAGTCAAATATAATCAATAAATTAAAGCTTTAAAGATGGAGCTAAAAATAAATAATAAGTGGAAATTGTTAAACAGATTTATTTTAACTACAGTAACTAATAGAAAAAAGAGTATATTTTATTATAATTTGTTTATAAATGCCTATCTACTTAAAAATAAATCTTCAACACAAGCAATACTGAATTTTCTAGACTAAATAGTCTTATAAAAAAAAACTATTACACGATTAATAAATAATAGTAAAAAGTATAAATAATTCGGTTAAGTACACGAAATAAATAAATAATAAATAAATTAGAATATCACGGTGGCTATTATTGCTTATGGCCCGAGTACGCCATGTGGTGAGCACCGGCGTCAAGTTGCATGCTCCGGCCGTGATGATGGGACGGAGATTCGGTTTCGTGACCACCACCTCCCTGTTGGGACTGCATAAGTTTCTTGAGTACCACAATCCCGGATAGTACTAATGCGATTTTACTTATCAACAGTGCCTTGACTGCGATTAAAGCGATGATTTTTAATGCCATCGGTCCCATTACAGCGGCAGCCGTCATACCAGCCATCATCATCGCTTGTTGCATACCTTTGTCCTTCTTCTTGCGACCTACACGACAGATTACAGCGTTCGTCCATTATTATTACTCGTTTTGTGGTATGAAAAACATAATAATTGATAATAATATAATAGACAGGGTGGCCCGATTACAATTTTCCGATTCCCAGCAAGTTAAACATCATATATTATTTATTTATTCATATATTTATAAATTTATAATGTGACTTTCATATACCAAATATTATGTAAATTTAAACTTTTTTTTACACAATATGTTTAATTGCAGATATGTTTCGAGCAAGAAAATTATTCGTCATCAGATCTACGAGAACCAAAGATGCATACCAGCCATCAACTGAAATCCATGGCCTCAACTGAAGAACCGCTACTGCAGTGAAATGAATGGGTCACAGTGGGTCACACAGATAATAAATATATTAATAATATGATTTATCCCACTGTTTTTAAATAATTTTTTATTACTATTTCTAATTTTGATCGAGTGTTGGGGGTCTGATATACATTTTAATATAGTTCTCCAACGTTAAATATAAAAAAAATGTTGAACTATAATAATAGTATAAAATATACTATAGTATAATATAGTATATAGCGAATATCCTACGTAATGTTTTTTGTCAAAATTAAGTTTTAATTTTGTATTGTCAACGTTTATACCTACTTGTAAAATAGATAATACAACTAAATTTAATATTTTTAAAACACTGATAATATGACGCAGTGCCGTAGCCAGAATATATATATATTTTTTTTTTTTTTTTGGGGGGGGCACTTATTTTTTTCTCAAATGTTTGCATTGCAATGTTTTCCATACATTTGCCTTTAAGTAGCTATGGAGAAAACTCGAAGCATCATTATAGGAAAAATTTTAAGTGCGTTTGAATTTTAAATTTTTACGAAATAGTGTAATGATTTATCCTCAATCGATTTTAAATATTAGTTATTATTCAAATAGTATAAGTTGTAGATACTTGAAAATTTTATCAGTTATTTAGATTGGCAATTTCTTTACATGATTTGATTTTCAAAATATTTTGACTTTTTTTGAGATATTTATAGACAACTGAAATTTTCAATTTTTCTGAAATTTTTTTTTTTGAAGTGTCGATAAAATTTCTTTGGCCAAATCAAAATACTTGAAAATGTAATACAATGCTCCACATAAGTTATTCCTATAGTGATTAAAACTTATAAGAATGCATAGGCACAATTTTTTTTTTAGCATTTGACAAAAAATCGTCAAAACCATGAATATTTGCAAATTATTTTGTAGTTCAAAATTCATAAAATTGTTTGTATTTATATCTTAGGTTATAAAATTCAACAATAAGTTTTCCATAAGTTTTGCTTCAAATAGCTATAGAGAAAATTTGAAGCTTCACTATAGGAAAAATGTTTTGAGCGTTTGAGTTTTAAATGTTTGTGAAATCGCGTACCTAACGATAACAATTTATTCTCAAACTAGGTATATATTATCTATGATAATATAAGGTAGTATTATGAATTATGATAACTACATGCAATGTTTTTGGAAAAACTGATTAACCATGCCTTATGCAAAATGCGTCCTAATTGAAAAATAAAATATTTGTTTCAAAATAGAATGTATGAAAATATTTATATATAATATATCCTAGACTTACAAATCATCTCCGTTCAGAATCGTTTTTCGTATACAATGATACCTATCATTGCATTCAAATTTAACCTACCCTAGTCAGAGGTCCACCCCACCCCCTAATGTATAGCAGAGCGACATCCACTTACCCGCTTTTTTTATAATTAAGTTAAACAAATCAGTTAGAAAAATTTAAATATTACAAATAACAAATTATTGTTTTACAAAGTATTGTGAAAAAGTAACAATAACAACTAAAAGAAAAAGTTGGGGGGGGGGGGTACGTGCCCCCAGTGCCCCTACGGCACTAATATGGCGTGTTGTTTTAAAATATTTAAACTACCTATATGTTGAAATAAGTTAATTGGCGTCTCTGTCGTGTACAGTATAGAAAAGCACTTATGTTTAGTAATAGGCAAGCCTGGGAAATTTAATGATAATTTTTAACTAAGGTAAATTAAGTTAATGGAAAAATGTTTAAAAAGTTTAATGTTAACAGTTAATCTCATTTTTTTTTAACTGAGTTAAGTTAAATTTATGAAAATTTTCAATTAACTTATTAACTTAAGTTAAGTTAATATTATTATTATTATTATTAAATTTATATATATAATAATATATACCCAGCAATATGGTTTAAAATAATAAAAATCATTAATATTATTGAAAACAGAAAATAGGTAATAGCCAATAGCTTTAGGTATTGATAAATATAATTGTATAGCCGGTGCCGAAAGCATATAAAATGTATATGAACATAATCCAATTAGTTTTAATTTAAAAATAACTTATTTAGGACGAAAACATTTTATAATATGTTCTTGAGAATATTTTACATTTGTGATGTTCATGTATCTATATCAGTATAATAATACATAATATCAATTATTATAATATACCCGTGTATCATAGTATGGTATGGTGTATATATATATATATTTATTTATTTATATAAATATACGATATACCTATATATTATAATATATTATTGCTATATCTAAATGTATCTAATTAAATTATTGTTTTTGAAGAATTCTGGTTAATGGAACAAGAAATAAATTTAACTATTTATAGTTCTGTATTCTAGGAAATGGTTATGTAGTATGCATTATCAATAATAATTGTATTTTATTTATTATTTTATGATTTATAAATTAACTTAACTTGAATTTGATTAAAAGTAACTCGTTATTTATATCAATGAAAATAAGTTAAGTTAAAAATTAAGTTTATGAAAGTTAAGTTAAAAATTTAAAATTAAAGCTTTAACTTTTTAACTCGTTTATGCCCAGGCTCGGTAATAGGTACTTATAAAACTAGTTCTGTATTTTGTCACGTTGACTTTTTCTGTTCAATTCTTTATGGTTAGGTTTCTGTTTATGGTCCCTATACACTGGGGGAGGGGGACATATATGATAAGTCAATGATTGTAGCCTGTAGATAATGGTCGGAATTTATTTCAGTATCTTCAAAAATCCGCGCTAAGGGCCATCCACGTTGTTCATAACATGTGATTATTGTGCCACAGCCCACGATGAAACACCGATCACCATACTATTTAATAAATTTCCGAAAAGATCGAATAGCACACATAATAATATATTTATAATAATTATTATCAATATATATTAGTGGGTTGTTGTGGTATGATGATTTTTTTCAGTCACAAACTTGTTCTAGGTGCCAGCACTAGCTGATGTCACATTTCCCGGATGAATGCCCACCCAATTTCTTTCTTTCTTAGTGACAAATCTTTGCCACACATATATGTGTTATGGACCAACCATACCACCCTCCCTGCAAAAACCAGCTAATAACCATGAAATGTATGTTACAAATAATGAAAAAAAAAATAGTTTATTTATGTAAACATGAGCATTAGAAATTGTATGCGCTCCGAAGGTACACAATCGCGATCGTGTACACTGTACATAGTCTAAATGGCTCGTCACAGCTACGACGCAGGGAAATTTTCGGGAGAGATCAGATATGTAGACATTTAGGACAACGCGGTACTTAGGTATAAATGGTATAAGGTAGTCTGCCGATCCAGTATTGCAGTCGTACTTGCGCGTTTATGAATCATATTATGCGGGTGAAAACGTCGCAACGTATGGAGGTAGATACTAGATACCAACAAGCGTGAATTCTGATGATACGGCGTGCCATATAAACGTAATATAAAAATATAATCACCACAATGACACCATGGCGGACAGATAAACAGATGAAAAAATCGCACCACTGTCTACCCCAAGCACGTACCATAGGATCATAATTTAATAACGTACGTCCGTGTAAACAGTGCGTGCTAATTCGGCAGGAAATTGTGCCTATTCCTGAAATTTTTATCGACTACCGTGTGTGCCCGTAAAGTAAATATAATATAAGGTACAATATTATGATATATAATGCAGGAATGCAGCTATATGGGGGCAAAATAATGTGAAAACGGTTTTCAATGATTTTAATAGGTAAAATTTTTTGATTTTGCCATTACTTTGGATAGCCATAATGAACATACATTGTTGGTAGTTCCCAAACACTACCAAAAAAGCGATCCCCAAAAATATTAATTTGCGATCTCTGCAGAGGAGTGAAAACCCGACTAATATTAATTTATTAGGCGATGATTTTGATGATATCTACAATATTGTAAGTACAGCGCTATCTCACCTTCTTGGTCGGCACCGTCCAGCTCGATGGTCCTGGTGGACATGAGCCTGTCCATGCGGCTGGCCAACATGTCATCCAGCAGGGCGTTTTTGCTGTCAGCGTCCGGAGCGGCGTCCAGGGCCGCGCGGTCGGCCCGTTCAGCCTGCGGGTCGACGGCCAGTGACTTTCCGGCTCTGGCGGTCAGCGTCACGCCGTCCGCTAAGGTCACAGCGGGCTTGCCGAGGGCCCGATCGAGGGCCGTCAGTGCTTTGGACTTGAGGCATACGGTTACCGAATCGAAGTCTCCGAAACAATCGTCTAGCACCGACCACAAGACCGCGCCGAATCCTTCCTCTTGTCGGTGCTGCTGCGGTTGTTGCGCGGGCACGGAAGCGGTGGAACCGAAAACGGCCAGACAGACGCAAACGAACGAAGTCGCGATGGGAGAAAACATTTTTTTTTTTTTTTTGAAAATTAAAAGTGCTAATATCTCGATACGAAAAAAAATGCCACCGTCTCTCGTAGGAATAGGAAAACTGTGCGATGAATTTTCACGTTTACCGCGGTTGTGGTATGATTATTATCATTAATTAATGTCTGGCCGCGGGTGTGGACTCGCCAGTCGTCTGTGTGAATGTGATGGTTCTTAATTGGATAACGGGTGCTTTTATACACACTCGCTTATCGTCTGGTCAGAGCACCGTGAAAATAATGGACGAGTTTCGTCCGATTCGGCAGCGTACGTGCCTACTGCATATCAACACTGTCCCTGTCCGCTCCGCCGCGGGAAAACTGCGCGCGCTTAGCCGTGACCGAACTTATGTTGCGTTTTCTGGTTTTCACGTATGCACAAGCGTAAATATGTAATTCGGATAAGCATTTAATTCCATATATAATATCGTTATAAGTAGATGTAAGCGGTACTCGGCAGCTGCATAATATTATTGCGTTTTGTTCGTTTCCCGTAGATGTTTGTAGGTACGATTATAAGAATAATAATTATTCGATTGCTTCCCACTTTTTCTTTTAACGGTTATCGTATTAAATGTAGAAAAACATTAACATGACGGATAACTAAAGATATCGACTGTTGTTAAAATATTTGACGTACCAGTAGAGATCGCTTTAATATTCCAACTACCTAAACAATTATTTACTTGCAATAACCAAAAGGCCTTTTTACATGACATCACAAAAAAAAAAAAAAATCGGCACATATAAATTTAAAATAAAAATAAAAACAAGATAAGAATAATTTTAGTATTATGCTATGAAGAAAGTGACAAAGTTTTAGCTTTAAAAATGATCGATGTAACAATACAAAAAATCTAAGTCAGCGGAGATTCTATATTGGTGGAAAAAAATGAACTAATGCCACAATTTATTTAAAGTTTTAGTTTGATATATTGTTGACAATCATCTAAATAAATAGTTGCAAGTTACTTAAATAACTATCTAAAATAAATCACACATTATCAAGATAAATTTATTTTCAGTAGTTAATTTGTATTAATATTGATTATTATTTTTAATCTTTATGTATTATTAATAATTCATATTATAGTATTATACATAAATTATAATAATATTTAACATGTCCTTTCAGAAATAACCTACATTTATGTGTATAGTTAAGCTTAACCTAACCTAACTTTATTGTTACCTACTGAATATTATTTTTTTTATACCAATCTACTAATCTAGGCATTTGTGTAATATATAGTGTGTAGATATTTTAAATATATATATTTGTAAAGTTTCTTCATATGCGGTGATCGGTTGAGGAGCTTAGTCCTCTCAAATATATTTCAAGCATCAAAAATAATATTTTTAAGATATAAGTTTATTTAAGTCTCCATTCACAAATATTTACAATGATCTCCGCCTATAATAGTTACCTACATAAATACTACCTAGTACACATATTATATCATGTATGAAATTGTATATATTTAGTAGGCTATAAAAAGATTTAAAATTTCCAAAGTACAATAGAGAGTGTAGGATTGTGAAAAAATTGTAAGTAAAAAATAAAAAAAATTGTAATAAAAAATTGTATGCAATGTAGGATCAATCGTTATTTGTTGACGATGTGAGTCAATTTTTCAAATCAATTTAAATACGCTAATTTAGTGCAAAATAAATTTAAAAATACTCGTATACCTATATATTTATCTCATATAATATTATGTTTAACTTTTTTTTTATCTATGTTCAAAAGACTACGTCTCGAGTCCTCCAAATGCCTTTTACATAATTAAAACAATTATAGTTTAGAATTCAGATATATTTCTAACTTTTTTGATAATATAACCTACCTATTGAATTTGATCTCGAGTATGCGTTCTTTTCTAATAATTCTTTTTAGACAATGATTTAACATTGTTTTTAGCATTTTTTTTTTAATCGATTGAAAATTGAACATGATCGACAGTATTGTAAAATACTAAAATTTCAATTGCAATATTAGGTTTTTCAAAAAAACTACAAAATTATATATGATATTACATTTAGAATTATTGTATAATATGTTTTTTTTTACTCTTAAAAAAACTAACGATGGCATAAATTATGGGGAAACAAATAGAGTAATAATAAACTTAATTTTAATTTTAATGATAAATAAATATGAATATCAGTCTTAGGTAGTATTCGGAATACTTTTTAGGTATTCAGAATATTTTTGAAAATACTTTTCCTAAAAGTATTTTATGCAGTATTCAGAATACCTTAAATACTATATTCGGAATACTTTAATAGTATAACAATATATTTTTTTTAGGATTTTAGTATTTCAGCATCTACATTTGCAAAATGTCAAGCTATTTGGAACAAACAGAACCGTTCTAGTCAAATGGCCGACATAGTTAAAAGTTAAAACCAATTTGGATGAATACTTAAAAACTCCTAATGATACCCGTTAGAATCCCTGGTTTGATACTATGAAATTTCTTATTATTCATTTTAAAATGAGCCCTTCTAAATTTTATAAGATATGTGATGCTGTTAAGGTTAACCGTTTTTCTAAGGCCGATGTATAATTTGGACGAGTATTTACTAGTAATGGAGCCTCTGCATGTGTGTGTGTGTGTGTGTGTCTAGATGTATTACAAGTGTAAAAACATATATATTTTGGTTACTTATTGCCATCTATCATATCACTCAAACAAAAATATGATGATATTCTATCGGAAAAAAAAATAATATTTTGCGATTTTCTGGTTAATTTGTTTAAATAAATATTTTTTACATTCCTTATTTAGTATGTATTGTTTTCAACTGTGCCTGTCCTGGTAAAAGATTTTATACTTTAATAATATTATTAATATTATTCATAGAAGATAATAATTGCAGATAATTATTATAAATATTATAAATCATAAAAAGTTATAGTTAGGTATATTATAATTTTAATTTACAAACAATATATTATATATTTAAACATTGGCTATAATTTCCCAAAAGCAATTATTATTTTATTAATATCTTTAACAAAAAATATTTTAAAAGTATTTGGAATATTTTTATAGTATTCTAAATACTTTATTCAGAATACTATTTTTATGATGTATTCGAAATTCGAATACATATTCGGAATGCTATTTTTCATGAATATTCGGGTATTTATTCCAAATACTTTTAAAAAGTATTTTACCCAAGACTGAATTGAATATTGTTTAGTTTACAGTTATTATAGAAACAACAGTATGTTACAAACAAATTCGGTATTCAAATGAAATAATTTATCTCTGCTTTCAAATATTTAATCAATATTCATTTATTCAACATAGTAGTTACCACTGAATGGTGAGCGATGCGAGACGAGTAGGTACTAAACTGTGATAGGAATCATTGACCAGATAGTTGTACTTAGTTCGTCCTACTTTTTTTCATAAGAGAAGAATAAAATGTAAGGTTATGTGTCGACAGTGGATACTAATAATATATAATTGTAAAATAATGACCAATTTTGTTAATGCTCTAATTGAATACAAAAAATAGAAGATTATACATTTACACCATTGCCAAAAAAATGATTCTAATAGTTAATGTTTTTAATTATTTTCAAATTTATATAATTATATATATATATATATATTATATATACTTGGAGTTTTCTCTAAATTAATTGACATAACCGTTTAAAATGAAACGCATACTTGTAAAAAATATTATATTTCGAAAATCTGTCGAATATAGCACTTTTTACTACTTACATATAATATATAAATCTCCAGATTTAAATTGTATTTTCATATTTTATTACTTTCATTATATTAACGACTGAAACCAAGAAAACTATTTGAATTATTTAAGATGATGCCAAACCAGCATGAGTTGTTTCAAATATTAAATTTTGATATTGGTGTAACCGTGTAACTCTAAGGAAAATACGTAGACACGTGAAATTTTCAATACATGTTAATGATGGAATTTTCTATACTTGATAAAAATTTTCAAAATATTTTAAATCTTTTAAGTTTTTTTTTTTTTTTTTACAAATGACAATAAAATTGTATTCGTTTTGTAAAAAACCTTCAACATTTAATACAAGGCTCCTAATATATTGTTACAAAGAAAGTTAAAAAACATTAAAAATACATAGTAGCAATTTTTTAAAATAAGCATTTAAAATTTGAATTTTGTGACAAAATATGTAAAAATCACGAAAATTTGCAATTAATTTTGAGTTAAAAATACTTAAAAATGTATCTTTTTAAATTTAAGGTTTAAAAATTCAATACAAGATTCGTCATTAGTTCTCTACTTTTATCAAATAAAAAATGTTTACCAGAAAGTCCAAATTAAATTTGTATGAGCATTTGAACTACAACATTGGATATATATATATATATATCACTCAATTTATCTTCTACCGATATTTTTCTTTTGTTATTATTAAAAAAAAATTACTGTAGAAACTTTAAATGTACACTATATGTTTATTTTATCAATTCCTATACTTGAATAAAATTTTCAAAATATTTCAATAATATATAAGTAATTTATAGACATTTGAAATTTTCTGTTTGTTAGCTTTTTATCCTATAAATATAAATAAAATTGTATTCATTGGGTCAAAAAACTTGAAAATTTAATACAAGGTTCCCCATAAATTGATATAATAGCAGTTGGAAAGTATTAAAAATACATAGGCAAGTTTTTTTTTATAACCATTTAAAGATCAAATTTTGACAATATTTATTTAGTTGAAAATTTACGAATTCTTTGGTTGTTAAAAATGTATTAAACGCTTATTTTTTATAGCTAGTAATTTGATACGGTTCGCCTGGATGGATAACTCGTATCGTGAATAATTAAATAAATAATAACACGGGGTTTCTTATTATCACATATGTCTATTTCTATGACTTGTATATATATTATAATATATATTTACAAAATTTAGGGCTAATGAAGTCCTAACCAGACTTAAATAAATGGATCGACGCGATCGGCGGCGCTTATGAGTATTCGAGTGAATACCGGACTCTTATCTGCAATATTACAGTTGACCTATATTAGTTTGTACAAGTAATGGGGAGGGAACCGACCGTCGACGGTACAAGTTTAGTTAAGCGGTATTCCGACGGCGAACGTGTTCCGGAGAGGTCAGCTTAAATCAATGCCGTGCCGAGTTCAGGTGGTGGCCATAAAAAGGGCCATTTTCAGTTGCTGTCGCCAAGTGTGTGGTCGTTCCAGATCTGCGTTGGTTTCTTCTCAGTTGCCTGTCGGTTCGACGGTCTTTGTTCCTATGTGTCAACGACTACGTGATTTGAATGTCACGTTGGTTCCAAGCCGCGATTGGTGTAGACTTTGGCGTCGATATTGTCATGGTTGTGACGACCATCGGTACAGATGGTCTTGACAAAGGCTGTTTTCAACTCGCACTAAATATACGTGAAGCGCCGAGTGAGAGTGGCGAGCAGGCAACTTGAATGCGCATGATTTGAGGGCATAATTGTTTAAAATACATTTCTGTAAGCGTGTTCCCTATGTAATATTGTTCGATTTGGTGGTCTGGGGAAAGACTTTTTGGTGTTATATTAATTTTCTCCGTAACAGATTGAAAATTTAAAACAAGGTTCCATGAAATTAGTTAATTCTGCAAAAAAAAATTTCTAAAGACTATACAAACATAGTTTTTTATAGTTATTTTAAGTTCAGATTTGGATGAAATTAAATATATTAAATAACCATGAATAATAATTTTAATTATATCATTTTAATTTAAAAACATTATTCGTAAGTACTTAAAATATCTAGAGTATAATATATTCTAATTGAAATAGTTAATTTCTTTAATAACTTATATTAATACTTTATAATACATTGTATATATCTATTATAAATGACTGAGTGAGTAGAGTATACAATGAATCTAATTTGATTAATTTGTGTGTAATAAGTAGTAGTATATAGGGAATCATAGGTGGGATCTTGGTAAATCTTTTGAGGATGGAGACTTAAAAATTGCAAACAGGAAGTTCATGTTGAAGAACATCAACAACAAACGTATCAATATAAAATTGTTTAATAGAAATACTATATATAGTATATACGTTAGGTGCATACCTAGCAATTCACTCCAATAACTATAAAATAAAACCTATGTACCTATTATATTTTAAATGTATCTTAAAAATATTATTTTGGAAACCTGAAATACGTTTGAGGAGACTAACCTCTTCAGCCGAACACCATACATGAAGATAACTATACACATTTAGAACTTAATAAGGATAATAACTTATCTAGACACCATAATACTGCACAAATGTCTAGATTGGTATAGAAAAAAATAATATGAAGTAGGTTATGATAAAGTTATTTAAACTAGCTTAACTATACATATAATACATAAATGTAGGTTAATACTGAAAGGGGCATATAAAATCTTTATACAATTTGAAAGTTCAAATCTGAATAGTCGTGACCCATCTTCCACCTAATGTTATCGTTTTGTTAGATCCACGAATTGAACACATATGTTATAGGTACTTATATATAAGTATCAGCTGGTACATAATGTCATTTGTTTCACTAAACGGAAATGTTTCATTTTATATTTCGTGATGGTTAACATTTCATGAAATGAAATCTTGTTAAAATTAATTTTGTGTAATACACGTTTCACAATTTGGGCATATTCAAATGACGGAATACAATCCCGGTCTGATAATTATACTTTAACATATAAGTACATTATGTAGTTTGTACAGTTGATTTATGTATTGGCATTTATAACTTTAAAAGTAAGTGCTATAATCCCGTAATAATTTTAAAAATAATTTTATCATCACAGTAGTTATAAGTACCTACACATAATATGGAAAATAGTATTACTAATTATTATTATATTGAATATTATAATTTATTATATTTTATATTATATTGATATTATATTATATTTAATTATATTATTATATTATATTATATTATATTATTATTATATTTTTAACATTTTTTTTTTCATGATTCAAATCAGATAAGTAGATCGATAATAGATTATAATGAACTTTAATCTAGTAAAAACTTAAAACATTTATTAGGCTATAATCAATAAGTTATTTATAAAATTTTCAGAATATTATAGAGAATGCAATATACGATAAACGCTACTCGAAGCTGTAAGTGGAAATATTTCTAGGATCTGTGACAGTTTTTCAAATCAATTGTAAATATGCTTACGCAAAATAAATTATGAAAAATAATAAAAATATTGGGTGCACAAAATATAATATTTTTAGGAAACTTAAACCCTATAACTACGCAGGTTCTAAAGTAAAATTAATTACACAATACCTACCTTATTTGTATGTCGCTGACGTTTAATTTATAGGTAATATCATGTATGATACATTGATAAATAGTTAACTATATTTATAATTATAACTGTGCTGCAGTTAATTATTATTAAAATGTTTATTTATTATTTGTATAGTTATCACATATTATATATGATTTGTTAAAATAATGTTAAATAATTTCCATCTGATGTTGATTTATTTTTTTTGGTCACATGAACCGTGTCGTTGCGATCAACTACCAAACCAGTAGAATCGCTAGAAAATGACGTACTACTAGCTGTGTTTTCATTTTGACTAAATGTCGATTTCAGCAAGGTCATTCTAGCTACACTCTCCCTATTTTTTCGCGTCATTTCTGCAGCTGTAGATTTTATACTATTGACGTGCGGTCGATCCGTAAATAATCGCATAAATATCTCTTTTTGGTTGCTTGACGGAATAATTTGCCCCAAGAACTGTAACCAAGCGACATTTTCGTGTACAGATTTACGGTAGTCTTCCAGCGATATTCTATTATCACGATCCTTGTCGACTTCGGTCATGACGAAATCGACGAAACTTTGATCGTACTCCTCCATATTGACTAATTTACACATTTTCATGCTGTTTCTTCTGGACATCAGTAAAACGTCCTCTTTTTTAATATATTTCGGTGACCTGATCATCTCCGTGTAGACTTCGAAGCAAAAGTTAATCAAGTCGGGTAGGGTTCCTTTCAACAACAACGACAATACTTTGACGAACTCGGGACCAGTCAAGTATTCCTTGTTCGTTTCGGCACAAAGCAGATATACTTTATCTACGGACTCTACGTTTCTCACTCCTAAAAAAACGTCCATGAAATGTATGAAATTTAACTTATCCATAGGTTTCGTGTTGTCTTTTGTTAGCATGTAATGCATTTGTAACAGTCGGAGCACTTCTATTTTATTGAAATGTGTTGTGCGCGATAGTTCCGTTGCGATGTTTGTATACCGGTGTTGTAATCTTATGTCCACAGTGGCTCTCAAACACTTATTTATAGGAGTATAGGGCATTTTTATTTAATTTAGATTTAGGAATAATTTTAAACCTTCAGTAATTAAAATAGTATTTCAACATTTAAATGCGAATAAATGTATTATTTTGGTTGTAATCGCAACCTGCAGTGGAACACGTGCGTTCATAATAACATTTATTTCCATGGAATCAAAGACAGGAAAAGTGACTGCGTTCTGGCCAGTAACGGATTTAAGGGTTCAAATAGTAGGAAATTCATAAGAATGGCCTCGTGCAAAATACTTACCTATAAAATTGTGTTTTTTTTATCAAATTAACCTAGTAGTAAATTATATTGCTGTCTCTATTATGAAATGTATTTATTGTTTTTCTATAGAAATTAAAAAAAAAAAAATTAATTATGTAATAAGTATTATATCATACAATTTTTACTTTAGGCCCCAATATACATTGTGACATCCATCATCGGCATTTGCCAACTAAACGACTATTAAATCTGACACTGATTGTGGCATGATATTCTTAATGCTATTAAACTCTTTGATAATAATCATGGACCTATTTATAGATTATTGAAGGTAGTATATAAGTATGAAACAAATTCTATACCTGTAGGTGCGTCTTTGTGAGCGGTGGTGGGTTAATAAATTTAAGCAATATTATTCAATTAATTAATTAAAAAATAAGCTAGGAAAGCTTATACTGCGAGTGTACTAAATTCCAGATTTCTTAAGTTATTTAAATACAACGTAATATATTATTGTTCCATATTATACAATGTTTACATACCTACTGCGACTATAAACAACAAATAAATGAAAATCAACAATATATATCAACTGCAATCGTAGTTATGTAGTTACCGGTAACCAACGGTACAGACATAACGATAAAATAATCTGTTTTAAGCATATAATATGTTAAATGTGGTTTTAATATATGGTAATGTTATTAGTGAGTAAAATATAGTAATCACCAGATTTTTATGTTATGGTGACAATAAATGGCTATAGGTGACAACATACAGACGAAATAATTAAACATTTTGATTTTTTTTCTTTATCAGATCTATATGTGTCTATAACAACACAAACATCAGTAATAATAATTGTTAATATAAGACAACGGTTATAATAGTTTTCAAAAGACAACACGAGTGCGACATTTGAACGAATTCAATTTTCATTCACAGACCGGCCGGTTTGATTCGTACAAACAACGCGGTCAGAGTATTATGAAATAATAAATAAATAATAAATTAATAGTAGCACACGCGTAAATAAATAATATTAAAATGTAACGCGCCAAGCATCACACGACAACTTATGTCTACTGCGGCTTTTGGCCCGAGTAAGCCACGTCGTGAGCTTCGAGCTTCTGCAAGCTACGGCCGTAGTGATGGGACACCGACTCGGTTTCGTGTCCTCCCTGTTGCGGTTGGAGAAGCTTCTTGAGCGCTACGATGCCGGACAGCACCAACGCGATTTTGCTCAACAACAGCGCCTTGCCGGCGATCAACGCCAACATCTTGAACGCCATCGGGCCCATGACCGCCGCGGCCATCATACCGGCCATCATCATGGCCTGATGCATGGCCTTGTCTTTCTTCTTCCGACCTGTGAACAAACCGACCAATTAGGATACGACTTACAATTGGGGTGAATTTCGTGGGAGGATGGTGGTGAGAGGGAATATCGATCTACCTCCTCCGTGGATTTGTATTTCGTGTGATTGTATTACATCGAAATACGAAAGATGTGATTTATCTGTTTATTGTAGTAGTAATAATAATAATTTAAGCCAGTGCATTGAAGACTATAAACAATTTAAGTTTTTTACGGATTAAATATTTTGAAAAATCTTTAAAACTGGCGTCTTAGATTGGTAGAGTGAAAAATCGAGTCAACCCTCCCTCCTC
The DNA here is from genome assembly GCF_037042655.1 of Diuraphis noxia. Taxonomy (NCBI): domain Eukaryota; kingdom Metazoa; phylum Arthropoda; class Insecta; order Hemiptera; family Aphididae; genus Diuraphis; species Diuraphis noxia. The sequence goes on along the minus strand of NW_028301711.1, from coordinate 100,687,186 downwards.
GAAAAATGTCAAAAATGCTCCAGATGATTGCTACCTATTATAATCTATTAAATAATTTGTAAATTTCAGAGGAACCCAAAAACATTTTTTAAACTCTATTCGTAACGGCAGTTTGAGAAGCTGCACTATATCATTGTGTGATTGTGTGAAAATCCGGTACCGGATGACAAACTATTGTTATTGAAGGGATCAATAATATTTTGTTCTTACGGGACCTATCAGCTGCCACCCTAATTTGTCTTCTATTAACACAGACTACTGCAGGAATCAAATAAGATAATTTATAATTTAAACCCATTACACACTATACAACCTATATTTGTATTTTTAATTCACTTCGGTGTCAGGTAGACTGCAGTTATATACTACCCCCCCCCCCAAAAAAAAAAAAAATCGAATCCCAAAACCCTAGAAAACTCCATTACTACTGAGTGGTATTACTGAGTTTTACTTGCATCTGCAGTATCGTCAGTAGGTATATCTTAATAAACTTAATATTGCAAGAAGATGTGGGTAATCACAAAATCAATAATATGTATTACTATATAAGTCGTAACAGGGTGGTATCGTAAACACCTAAAAATCCTTCGAACTGTTCTAAAAACGAACTAATCGTTGTTCTATGCATACGTATAGTGCGCAATAGTACCAAAGTTATAACGTCATACAATATTGTCTGAAATGTAATGTGAACTCGTGACATACAAGTTAAATCCACACGCTACTAAAATGGCCACAAAACTATCAACGGCTCACATGACGACGGGTCTCAATCAGGTCCAAAAAATTGAATATTAATATATACCTTTGGCGTTCAAATCACCGAGCTGTGGAGCGTGAAAACAAATATAGTCAAGATACTTTATGGTTTACCTAATGCGAATTCACTTAACAATAATCGTATTACTTCAAAATGTAAACGAATAATAATGTATTTTTATCTTATGTCAACACTTTTTGATTGTTTCCTTCTCCCGAACTTAAGTAACTGTCGATTCGAGTTCAACAAACGTTACAATATCGACGGTACACACCTATACGCGTATCACAATATAAGTTACATTTTGATAAATTTATTAATATAATTATATACGTGGCGGCACCGATGCGATGATATCCACAAACACGGACGTACCAAACGATGTTCGTTAAAAAAACGTACCTATTATACGTCCGTGTGAACCACAGCGAATTTTCTTGACTGAACTACTTCAAAATGTAGTTTGGTATGAATAATATTAAAAATACCACTGTGTCGCTCTATACTCTGTTCATCAAAAGTTCAAATACTTGTAACTAATTATTACTTATTAGAAATTCAATATTTATGTATCGAAATATTTCAAAAAATATTCTGTTTTGACATATGAAGTAAAAAATATATATATTCTTTTTCTTTAAAAAGATTAAAAGTGTAATTTTTTTTAAAGGAATGGTTGTTTTGTTATTAAATCTCAAACTATGGGGCTTAAAATATTATCAAAACTGTTAGAAATTTTTCTAAAATATTAACGTTATCACTTAAATAGCTAAATGAATCAAACTGATCGTACATTACCTATATTTGTCTCGGAGGGGTGTTTTCGTGTAAAATCAATTAATATGTCCTATTGTGATTTATGAAAATGATTTTAATTGTTAAATCCACCCCCCTCCGCCCACGCATATACCTATGGGTACAATTTATTATTGCCTACCCCGAGCGGCCACTTCTAAACTCAAATCGGTTATAAAACCATCACAAAGACAATAGCATAGGTAACGCGCGTCGAATTCGCTCACCTTCTTGGCCGGCCCCGTCCAGCACGATGGTCCTGGTGGACATGAGCCTGTCCATGCGGCTGGCCAGCATGTCGTCCAGCAGGGCGTTCTTGCTGTCGGCGTCCGGTGCAGCGTCCAGGGCGGCGCGATCAGCCCGGTCGGCTTGTGGGTCGACGGCCAGCGACTTGCCTGCTCGGGCGGTCAGCGTCACGCCGTCCGCGACGGTCAGGGCTGGCCTGCCGAGTGCCCGGTCAAGGGCCGTCAGCGCTTTGGACTTGAGGCACACTGTGGCTGGTTCGGCCGCGTCGCCGTCGCCGAAACAGTCGTCCAACACCGACCACAGGACCGTGCCGAATCCGACAGATACCGCGCCGTCCTCTTGACGTTGCTGCTGTGGTTGTTGTTGTTCGACAGGCACGGAAGCGGCGAGACCGAAAACGGCCAGGGCCACGCAAACGGACGACATGGCGACGGACGGAACAGACATCGTGTTGATATAGCGTAGGTAGTTGATATTATTTCAGAGAGTATTTCGGGGAGGCCAATACAGACGGTGGCTTGCTCGTGGTCGTGTTCGGGCTAGACCGTTGCCGGCGTCGATCTGATGGTTCCGACCGGGTGGCCGGCACCTTATATAGGTACGGACGGCGTGACGAGGCTCCGACCACCGTATGCGTAGCGCTTGCGTAGGTCGTGCCGCCCATCGTCCGCGCGCGCGCGCGCGACCGAAAGCACAGCGAAAATAATGGGCGCCTCCGCGTGTCCCTTCCGGATGGCGGCGGCCATCTCGCGCGTTGACCAACTGACATAAAAAAGTAAACGGCGGTGAAACCGTTTTCCAGCGAACGCTGACGACCGCCGCCCGCTCCCTTCGACCGCCGCCAACCGCCCGCGCGCCCCCGTCTAATTACGTTCCGAGTTATCAGACCGTGTATCGCCCGCGCGTCCGCTTTATTATTATTATTATTTTTATCATTATTATTATTATTATTATTATCGTCGTCGTCGTCGTCGTGCGTACGTTATAATATTATTCCGTAGGTACGTCATTGAAAAAAAAACGCACCGGAAACACGTATGATGCGCTCGCGTGCTAATAATATTATTATTATTATTATAATGCGCGTCTCTCGGCGCGATTCCTCACTCGAACAACACCCATACATACTACATTATACTTACCTGTGTTTGGCGTTTATTTGAAAACAATAATTATATTATTTTCATTGGCAAAACGACATTTTTTGTCGTCGCCATTTCTGAAGCTTGGACAATTACATCCCGAGCGTATGTGTATTATTGTTTATTGATTTCGCGATGATGACGTGTGTGTTTTTCTTTATTTCTTTATTTTTTTTTTTTTTTTTTTTTTTTGTCTGTGTGTAGGTACACTAACCTACACGATATAAGCAATTAAAATAACAATGTTTCGATTTTGCAGAGAATTTCAGCGTCTTTTCTGGTGACATAAACAATCTATAGTTGATGCAATCGAGAAGTCGAAATAAGCTAATATCCAGTAGTTATCTTGAAAATATTAAGGAGAGCTGGGAATTCTTATGAAAAATCAGTGTTTGTTTTAATATAGATTTTGGCTTTTATAATGTAACTTTAAAAAAAAATTACATCATGAAACATGCATTTTTCACTAAATTTTTATATTACAATTTTCAATGCACCATACATCGTACTTTTCAAAATATTTTGACTTATGTAATGCTATTTATGGCGAATGACAATTTACAATTTGTATTTTTAGTTTCTGTTTAAATAATATCGATAAAATAAGTTTACTCAGTCAAAAAACTTGAAAATTTAACACCAGGTTTCCCATACGTTAATGTTGGTGAAAATTAAAAAAAAAAGTTCAGAGTAAATCCACAGTAATTTTTTATAAGCTTCGAAGACAAAATTCGTCAAAATCACGGAAATTCGCAAATTATTTTGAATTAGAAATTCATATAAGAAATCATAGAAATCTAACATTTATTTAATATAAGATTCCTCATAATATTATGTTTGTCTACCTTCAACGTAGAAAAGCTTCAAGTCCCCACGAGTAATATTTTTGGTACCAACATGGCAACATGAATCTAGTTAATAAAGGTACCAGTATATATCCATAATAATTAATTACTCATTAGTTATGATACACCTTGTGTTACATTTCCAAGCATACCTAAAAATAGTTTACATGTATTTTATAAGCACCTACCTATACATTTTAAACCTCAAAATAAATTAGTAAATATTGTCAAAATATTAACTTCAAACGCTGAAAAAAAAATATAGTATTTTAAATACCTAAAAGATGATCAACTTATGTGCGAAATTGTATTACATATTCAAGATTTTTGACTGAGTCTATAAATTATCATCAATACTGAAAAAAAAGTATAACTACTTTATATTCTTTTAATTAATACTAGGCGTTAAGTGTCACTAATGGTTGACTTATTGCTCAAAAATTTAACATTTTTTTTTCTCGTTCTATCCCCACATACCCTTATATTTCGCTAAATTTTGTACAAATTGTGTATATTTTATAAAAATAAAAATAAAAAATAGAGAGCTGAGTCTGTGTAAACATTCTCGATTTTCTTAAAAAAATATTGTTTTTTCAGTTATTTTGAAAATTACTGGGGATCTTTTACATCTGACCTTCTCTCCCCTAGCTCCTTCTAGCAAAATCACAAATTTTATACTATAAGTAGTAATGGATCCAACTTTCTACCAAAAACTACCAAAGTAGAAAACCGAATCTTTTTACTACTTCGATATATTATGATAAACAAGAAAACACAGCATTTTATTTATTTATTTATTTATTTTACATATCATTTCGCTCGGTATCTAAAACTATTCAAACACTTAGTTAAGAGTTTATTAAAAATATATTTATAAGCTTGATAAATACTAGGCTACCGCTGGTTCACAAGAACCACGTAGAACTACAGTGGTTTTATACGTCAAAAAAAATTTTTTTACTCATTTAACGATAATATAAATAACTTGATAAACTAAGACAAATGATTGAGTCACTTTACGGATTTTTGCCTCGATCTATAAACTATTAAAATTAAATCTGAAATAATAATAATAATATGCGCCAAATATGATAAGGGCAATAAGCATTTTCGTACGAATTATACTAAAACTGCAGGACACATTGAATAGTGTTGCAAAATCAATGGTTCGAGACCAACAGCCGTCGTCTAACTTATGCGACAGAATTCTGATCGTACCGTTCTGTCTGAAACCGCCTTGCCGTCATATAATTATTACAGCCCTCAATCGTCATCGTGTAAGTACCTCTATCGTTTTGGTTCACGTGAGTCATAAATGAATAAACCAGGGGCGTATTTAGATTTTTTTTTTGTGAGGGGGGGGGGGCTGTGGTATTTTCTCCAACTGAAATTCCCAATTCAGCCTACCTATATGAGTTAGAAAATTTACATCTGATAGGACATAATAAGCAAATTTCATAAACAATTCCTGGATTTAGGGGGGGGGGGAGCTGAAGCCCGGTATTATGTACCTTTTTATACACTATAATACGTATAATATAATAAATCATAATCAATCATCTAAACAACAAAAAATTATAATATTCTGATTCTCATATAAACGATAGCGTAACTATAATATATTGTCAAAATGTATTATAATGTAATTAATAATTATATTCGTGAAATATACAAATGTTATAATTATAACATGCATAATATGTTCAATAATTAATAACAGGCACGTTAATTTACTAAAATGCTTTATTTAAACATATAAAGACATAAAATCTTGGTTGAAATCATATACAATCCTCCACAGTAGTTTTTAATAACGGGTCTAAAGATCTATATGAGGTATTCAACTATAGCAGCGGTTCCCAACCTTTTTGAGACTATTGCCCATAAGTCAGGTTAGATATTAATAAATACCCCCCGACCCAAAAAAAGTATTGAGTAAAAAAAAAAAAAAAACAATACAAAATATATATTATTACAATTTCATTTACAGTGATAATACACATGTGTAAATGGATAATAAGTACTTAAAATACAAATAAATAGCTTAACTTTTACCCCCCAAAAATTGTGTTTTTACCCCTTAGGGGATAATTACCCCCAGATTGGGTACCACTGAACTATAGTGAGTTAGTATCAATGTTATTAACTACATATTGAGAAATAAACAAAAAATATTACGCAAACGGTGGAACTTAGAAAATGTATAAATAAAAGCAATTATTTAACTTTTTTCTTCAAGCACATCCTTTATGAGCTTTGGATTCTTAAAAAAATATTTTGTCAACCTAGTTTATTCCTATATAGTTAATGTAAAATACTGATATTTAAATTATTTCATATAAACTGTTATATCAAAATCACATTTAATAAACGGTTACGATTTTAAGACATTACAAATATGTTGTTAGATTGATTAACGTTTGATTTATTTTTGAAATTATAATATATTATGGTAGTTCAAGTGTTGATTATTATAATTTATAAATATATTTAAAAATCATAAACTTTTACACGTGTTAAACAATTGAATTATTTCAGAATATTATTGTGAAATTGGCCATATAATATGATACACGGTAAAGATTATGTTAACTATATGATTAAATTAACTAATTTTGTTTGTAAATTATTCATCGTTTTAATTTTTTTATAGCATATTTTTACCAAAAACGCCTATAATACTATTAGATTCACACTGATATTAAAAATCTACTAATTCATGGTGGCTTATCATGGAATTATTTAAATTTAATATTTTAATTGGACTAATGTAGATTATATACAAACGTCTAAAAACATATTCCAAACCATAAATCATGCAACCGTGTATAATAGGTACATATTTTGTTTACAATTTTTATATAGATTTGATCATCGTATTACATATAATTTTATACAAGTAGCTATTTAGCAAATTTATTAATTATATTTAACATGTGTAAACTGCATAAGTCATTTAAAATATTATGTGAAATGCGAATTATGAATAAAGAAAATGAAACATTTCGGTTTGGTACTGTAATGAGTGAAAGTTTAAATGTAAAAGTATAAAACAAAATAAGGAAAGTAGTTTTGAATATAAAAATAATAATATGTCTAGTTTTCTGTAGAATCATTCTACTGAAAACTAGCAGCATTAATGACAATACGCTATTATAAAATAACATATATGATTAAATGGAGTTAGTATCATTCAATGGATAATTTTAAAGGAATACACGGTAGACGAACATACGGCATACTTCAGACATAATTAATATGTATTATTATCACACTCAGAATTTCACACACTATTGTCACATAGATGTCACAAAATATTGTTAGACGTTAGTCATTAAATGCAAATTTAAGTTATTTTATAGTTCCCATAAACTGATATATTCACTGAGTAGTGAATATCTGTTATTAACAACAAAATATAATACACACAATATTTGAGCCACCAATATCGCATAACGGCATAACATATATGTATACATTTAAAAAGGTATTCACTATCCACCACTTGTATCTGCGAATTTAAAAAAAACTTAAATTTTTTTAGGTGATATCGTCCTTTTCAATTCCATTTTTTTTTTTTTTTTTAATGTGATTTCTAAAGAAATTGACGTATACCACACAACAAATTGTTTGATAATCATTTGTTATCTAATAAATACCACTCGAAAATTAAATATTTTGGTGTTCGTCCTTAAAAGTACGAGGGACGTGTTCTCGCATATCATCGTACATATATTGGACAGAAATAAATATTACCCTGAAAAAATTAAGGAAGAAGTACCTACTATATTGTTCACTTTATTTGCTGTATTAATAATAATAATATGTAATATGTATTTATTTTTTGAGATGC